>NC_047665.1:83707052-83979774 GCF_011762505.2 Arvicanthis niloticus | reverse complement strand
CTGCTCTGTTGCTCTAATCCAACCCAAGTGTTCTTAAGCACCTGGCAACCTTAAAAACCAAGTAATTAGATGAAAACTAACACTTTGATGATGTGGAAGGACAGACAAGATCAACACGGGAAACAGGGCACCATTCCACGAACCTTGGCCATGTGCTTGCACATGTATGTGTTGAACCACAGTGAACATTACAGTCAAGGGGGCTGAAATGCCATTCTGTCTGTAAAACACAGCATTTTTCTACTACTTTTGAATATAAGGCTTGATTTTCATTTTATAGTTAACAAGGAAAATTAAGGATAGAATGTAATACTAATCTGGCAGCTCGATATAGAATGCACTCGGAAAGATAAGAGCCAAAAGAAACCAAAGGAATTCCAGCTGGTGATGATCAATACAGCACTAGCCCTGGACAGCAGAAATGAAAAACAAACATTACTTAGACCAATCAAAAAAAACAAAAAAAAAACAAAAAAAAAACAAAAAACAGACTGTGGTGGTGAAGATGGCAGTTTCTGTAAAACCTGGATTTTCAAAAACACTTCAAATGCTAAACTGCACAAACCAATTTGCTAAAATAATACCTATTGCTAACCTCATTTAGAAAGTATTCCTGTCCTCAAGAAGGCAGGAAACAAAAGGAGGTGGGGAGTGCATGCAACAGAAGAACCTTGAGGAAAATCTCAGAAATCGACCCAGAGACAAGCAGGCCACAGCTATAGGAGCAACCCCCAGCAAAGTGTGTCTGAAACCTTGTGATGAAACAGGACAAGGCAACAGGGAAGGCATGTCCAGGTGGAATTAAGATTTCTAATCACCTATCCTATGGCAGGCATAGCCCCTGGCTATGCAGGTGAACCCAGTATAATTACACGTTCTTGGAAGTAGACGAAAGGCTGCAGAGCAGGGCAGAGTGAGTGTGGGGAAAGGTGCAGTTCTCAACTGCTAGCTTTCATGATGGAACAGAAACCAACATACAAAGGATCAGGGAAACTGATTCTCTCTCAGGGGCCCCAGGCAGAGTGCAGCCTTGCCAGAACCTGCAGCTTGGGACCTCAAACCCACAGAGAAGTAAGGTTGAAAGTATCAATCCACTTTAATTCATTCTCAGCTGCCAGAGCCAGCCACAGACCAAAACAGGGAAGGAAAGAGAAGAACAGGAGGTTCCTCATCATCAGACTTAACAGGAACAGACACAGGAAAAGTGAACCAGACGCTCCTGAGTGGTTTAGTGTCTGTACACATGGAATGGGAAAGCCAAGAATGACCGTCATGTGGATGTGAGATACTCCTGCATGTGAGCAGAAGGTGGGTTTGCAATGCAGCACTTCCTCCAGAGTGCACAGAGCCCTTTCTCTCAGTGCCGGAGTCTAGAGTGCAGAGCTGTGTCTTATTTGCAGGAGCTGAAGCAACACTGAAACCTATCATAAGCCAGGACTTAGGGGAAGGCTGGAGTGGAGGTGTGTGGGCTTTTAAAAGATTGACAATATAAAAGCCACCACACACTTGACCTATGAAAGGTCTGAGTGATTAGACTATATGAGGGACTGGAAGCCGTGTACAGGCCCTGTCTTCTGCGTCCATTGCAGACGTAATGCCCAGGGTTTTGCACAGCAGCCTTCCCCACTGCTCTTCAAAATCCACCAGACCACTGAATGGAGTTCTCAGACCAAAACAGCTTCAGATTGTTCCAGGCTTTGACCCACAGACACTAATCCATGTTGGCACTCTGGACTGAGGCAATGCATGTCTAAACACAGAATGTGTCCACTAAAAGACAAGCTGTTCTTATTCTTTCTCAGTAATACTTAAACTTAATTCAATTTTGGATTTCTGACAGGAATTCTCCTATGGTCTATGGAGGTGGTTCCTCTCTATAGCTACTATCTGATATTTAGACACTAAACAGGCATCAGGACACAAAGTCCCTGTGTTAGTGGTCCCAACTGGGACTCTATGAATTCTGCTCCTGAGGGGTGGGGTTCAGGATGGCCAGCTTCTCTCTTCATTTGGCGGCTGACATGGCAAAAGAGAAAGCCCAGGGAATGTGGAGAGTAGAAGTAAACATGGATTTACTCATGAGCAGTGACCATAGGCACAGAAGCAAAAAGAGGACCAAAGGGCAGATGAAGGAAAGATCTTTAAAGTTACATAAAAAAAAAAAACACTTTAAAATTACGTTTATTAATTCAACATAACATGATCACCTTAATTTACTATTTCCAATTTTTATTAAGAAAACTTAAAGATATTCTTTTTAAAAAATTACAAAAATCTAATTTGTTGTTTAAGGGAAAGTAAAACCCCATCAGGAGAAATTAGTGAAAGTTACCTGAGAATATGAGTCACAAGCAACATCTGAAGTACAAGGAATGGGTATGAGAAGCTTTCTCGGAGAGGCGGCGTCCACATCACACGGGTACACTGAAAAATGAACAGGTCACAGGATGCACTTACTCAAGGTTCTGACAAACACAGGGTAAAGGGGGCAATCAAGAAACACCAAGTATTTCCTATATGCACTTTAAATGGTGTACTGCACACAAGTGCTGGGCTTTCTGTAAATATAAACGCTGGGAAGTGAAAGGCAATGCTGGGAAAAAAGCATCCGGGGTCAAGGCACATGTCAAGTACATGTGTGACACACACTGCTTACTCTTCTGTCCATTGATTAACCTTTGCTGTTGATCCTTTGCCTTGGGCATTGTGACTTGTGCTACGACAAACACGGGAGTGTGGGTAAATTTTGATAAAAGTTGTATTTCCTTTGGAGATATGCCTGAGAGTAGAAGGGTTACAGAATGGGTAAGTATTTGTTACAACAATCCATGGTGTATTTCAAAACCCCTAAAAGAGTGAGACTGTTCTAGCATGCAGAAGTGTTCAGCACTGGGAAGATGCAAGTGCTTACAGCTCAAACTGTGATCTCGAAATACCATTTTCCTCAACAGGATACAAGACTCTGTGAAAACAGTTGTTTCTGTATCTTGGGACAAGGTGATCCTGTGGCATCATTTAGTACCAGGAAGAAAGTCTTCTAAGACTGAAAGAACATATGAAAAGAAGTGAAATACCACTCCATCTTTCCAGAGATGCTGGAAATGATCGTCAATGCATGTGAGCATTTGGTAACATACCTCAAGGAAACAGGCATTCTAAAGCTCAAAGTATCAGGACAAACCACTTAGTAGCACACAAAGGAACAAGAGCATCTTTTCAACAGACAAATCTGACTTCCACCACCAGAGCCATGGGACTGACTGAAGAAATCCAATAATGTAGCAAACTGGTCTCACAAAGCTTCTCAATATATTGCAATAAAAAGGATACATCATCTGCTATAGCCTTCAAAAACTGTCAAATCAGGACCCACTGGTGAGGAAATAGACAGGTGCAAATAATGAAACTTGTACCAAACACCAGGCCCAAATTCTAATGCCCATCCTGTCAAACAGATGGAAGGAACACTACTCTAGAAGAAACATTCTAGATAAAATGATAGCTATGTGTGGTCCTTAAATCAAATCCTGAATCCAAAACAAAAGCATAAAGGAACTGCCTGGAATAACTGTGGAAATTTGAGTGTGCAATATGTTATCACTGAATCTCTTAAGTATGAGAAAAGTCCGTCATGATGATGCAGCACCGTCCAGGCAACATATACAGTGGTGTTTAAGGCAGGATGCTTATGAAGCACAAATCTCATATGGAACGAGACAAGGCCGTGTGGGTAAGGTGTGTACACGACAGTAAGAGAAACCAAGCATGGAAAGTGGTAAATGAAGAGCTACTGAGATGGCTCAGCGGGCAAAGGCACGTCCCCACCCCGAGTTCACTGCCCAGGACCCACATGGGGAAGGAAAAAAACCAGTTAACTCCTACCCACTGTCCTGACTCTAATATGTGGAATGAACATGCACATACTACACACATACACGTACACACACCAAACACTCACACACTTGAACCCCCTACCCCCCTCTCTCTCATACACACACACACACACACACACACACACACACACACAGAGACAATGATAAAAAAAATTTTTTAAATTTTAAGAAAAATTGGTAAACAAAAGTGAACGTTAACAGGATCTTACTTATATAGGAAATACAAAATGTTATACTCAGAGAAATGAAAACATAAATTGGTGCTTCTTAAGATTCAGGGTAAGAAGGAGATGGAGTGTGGGGAAAGGGAAAATTCAGATCAAAGGTACGAAGCCTCACTTAGACTAGAAGAGTGTCAGTGATCTACTGTACTGCTGTAATTACAGTGAACGGCATGCTTTGTATTTAAAATGGCTCTAAGAATACTTTTAATATCTTTAATCACAAAATGTAATTATTTTGACTAATAAATCTACAATGTGTAGACAGATCATATAATTATCATTTTTCAATTAAAAATACACTAATAGTTAATAAATCTATCTGCTTAGTAAACATGAGTTAATGAGTCTTTAGTAGTTTCATTTAATGCATACTGAGATATTATAACTTCCTGCTATGAAAAAATATTTGGAAAGACTATCAAAATTGTTTTCAGTGTTCTAAGAATTGTTTTCCAAATTTTATATAAGCAAGATAATCATGCCAATAATTAGTATCATGCAGATTTGTATTTTAATCTTAGTCCAAGTTAACAATATCTAAGACACTCAATATCCCACCTCAGAGATACCTGCTCATCCATGTTCTCTGCTACCCTTGTCAAAATAGGCAGGAAATCGAAACAAGCTAAATATCCTAAAAATGATGGATAGTGAAAGTATGAAACATATGCACCACAGGGTTCTGCTCAGCTGCAAATGAAATGAAATTAGCAGGTAAATGGATAGAATTAGAAAATATTGCACTGAGTGAGGTCACCCAGACCACGGAGACAAAGCATCCCCTCTTACTTGTGTGTCCTAGTTCCAACTGTTACTAATCTAGAGAGGAGGATGGTAGGAGGCAGGTGCTACAAAGGAAGTAATGGGAATACAGAGTAGACTCAAGGAGAGGTTAACACTAAGGATGTTTGCAAAAGCCATAGGGAAAACATTTTATGTTTTTAAACTTAATGTTTGTATGTACAAAAGCGTGGAGGGGGGGGGGATATGCAATTGTACCACATGGGGTGATGACTATCCTTAATACCTAAGAAAAAACCTGGAGTCCCAGGTACGTATGGGCTACTTATTTCCATTGCCTTTGGTTACATTCCAGAATGTGAAGGTAGACCCTATTGCCAAAGACAGCATAAACTTTGGACATAAGGTTTGGAGAATTGCAATGCAACTGGACTGACAGCCTGAGGACTGCTTCCATGGTATCAGAAGGTGACATTGAATCTGTCAAGGAAGAGAAGTCATTAGCAGTCCTACCAAGCTGAAAAGCCCATACCCACCATGATGACACAATGACAATGTGGGAGAACAGATTCCACAAAGGTGCAGTAGAGCCATTTTTGTCTTGGGTATAAACAGCAGCTATCAAATTAGACTCAATCTGCCCAGCAGGAGGGAACCGATCATATAAATCTGGCTAACTGCCCATGCTGGAGAGGTCACAGGCCTGAGGAGAGAACCTACTGTTGCCATTCTCCTAAACCAATATAATTTCTAACTGCTCTAAAGTCTGATCCTTATGCCAACAGGGTAAATGGAGCTCTCCCCACCCACAAAGCTTCTCTACAGAACAAATGGGGACTATTACACAGACCCTCAATTCATCCAACAGCAGAGATGAAGGACTGTGGGGTACCCAACCCCATCTGTCAATCTGCACTACAATCCCTATGCCCAAGACTCAAGGAAAATCACAGAAGAGGGGACAGAAAGAATTGAACAGCCAAGGCCTGGGATGACTACTTCTAAATAGTGTCTCCTAGTCATAACAGAGAAAATGCACCCAAGAAATCTCAACAGTGTGGTTGCCTGAGATGAGACAAGCATAGTGACAAGCCAAGTGACATGCACGTGGTCCTACATGGATATGACGTGCAACACCTGACCAGTAGCTTCTAAAATAGGAAGAGTCTGTTTCCTGAATAGATGATCATAAAAGTAGTTTATGTAATACAAGCAATGCTAAATGGATTCAGTTTGTGTGTATTCACCCACACCTACACACACACACAATGTAACGAAACAGAAATAAATGAGAGGAGACACAGGAGAATCTGAATGGGTGAGAAAGGAAAGAACAATGTATGTTAAATACTGAAGTTCTCAAATCTGTTATGAAGTTTTAAAAGCTTAGATATGGCCCTCAACACAGTATTTCCATCTACCTTCATTTGCTTTTCTGAAGTGAATTTTTGAAATTCTCAAAAGGCTTTTTCAATTTATGTGAATATATTCATAACAGTATTTTTATATAAAACATTGATAATTTTTAAGTCTCTATGGAAAAAGCTAGACAATCCTATTTCACAAAGAAAGGAATTTCTAACAGTTAAAATTTAGGGGGGAGGGGTCTGGAGCGATGGCTGAGCAGTTAAGAGCAGCTGCTCCTCTTATACAGGGCAGCAGCTTAGTTCTCAACACCCACAGCAGACTTCTCACAACTGCCTCAGTGTAACTCAAGCTCCAGGGGATCCAATGTCCTCTTCTGGCCTCTGCAAATACACACACATACACACACACATACACACACACATACACACATACACACACACACACACACAGACTCTCTCTCTCTCTCTCTCTCTCTCTCTCTCTCTCTCTCACACACACACACACACACACACACACACACAGAGACACAAAGACACACACAGACACACACAGACTTTCTCTCTCTCACACACACACACACACACTTTCTCTCTCTCTCTCTCTCTCTCTCTCTCTCTCTCTCTCTCTCTCTCTCTCACACACACACACACACACACACACACACACACACACTCCCAACATTGAAGAACATACAGTACTAGTTGATTTTGTTTTGTTCTCTGTGGTGCTAGGGATCGACTCCAGGCCCTTGCAGATGTTAGGCAAGCATCGTTAGCTGTATCCTCCAGCCCTATACAGTGGAGTCCTTTGTACTCTTTCCATCCCCACCCAACCCCAGTTTCTTTTGTTTATAAAGGTTTCTGACAAATCAGGTTAAGAGAAGCATTTTGTTCTTGTTTTCCTTCAATGGCTTGTGATGAACACTGTGTAAGCTCACTTCTCCTATGTTCTCAAGTGCTTCTTCTTTCTGTTCACCATTTTCCTTTCCTAGAGATTTTCTTTCCCATTCTAAGATCCTTCTATGGTATTTATCCAGTTTCAACCTGTGATAACCAACTTGCCAGGAGAATGCCAACTTGAGCAATTGTGACTCTTGGCTCTGCCCATGGTCTCTGTTCAACATGGAACCTGCTCTCCCTGTAGCCCTGAACTACTCTGCTCATCTTATGACTTTACGGTCCAGCCTGGGCTCCAGAATCTTTTGTTTAAACACCATTTTATTAATGTTTTTAATGATTACATACAACTTATTTTGAACAAATCCTCCTGTTTTGCTATTTTCTCCCTAACTACACTTCCCCTCCTCCCTTAACTTAGAGGCCTGCAACCACGAGTCAAGTCCAGTTTGTACTCGGATTGTTTTGGGGGAGCCTGCCCTGTGGACATGGTCTACCTAACAGGAAGCCCCATCATCAAAAGTCCTGATGCTCCCTCTCCCAGCAGCTCTGGAGTACTAGTAGCTCCTGTGCTAAGGGTGGAATTTCTTGCCCACCTTCCCCACTCTATGCTGGGAGTCTGTCTGGTTGTAGCTTGCATAGGTCTTGTACATGCTGTCACAATCACTGTGAGTTCACATATGCGACTACCCTGCAGTGGCTAGAAATACTATTTCCTTAATGTTAGCCACAACCTCTAGCTCTTTCAGTCTTTCTACCTGCTCTTCCTGGAAGAGTCCTGAGATTCCTTGGGGAAGATGTGCTATGCATGTCCCCTGTAGGGATGAGCAGCCCCAGTCTCCATTCTTTTTAGTCAGTATGCAGCACCATTAACCTAGAGCATACATTTCTGGTCTTATGACAAAGAAACATCTGACAAACAGCAAAGTTGCTAGCTTTCCTCATCTTGGCGTCCCATGGTGATATAATAAACAATAAGAAGCGAGCTCATCCTCATGTTTTGTCCTGGAGTGCAGACCTCTGTGTGGTCACTCATGATGCTGAAAAGGCCCTATATTCCATTTTCACATAATTCAGATTTTAAGATCTTCCAATCATTTTTTAAAATTGTGTTAATCCATTATTTTAGGTAACCAGGGAACAAACCCAGTATTTTGAGACTATGAGGCAAGTACTCTACCCTCAAGTAATACCCTTTGCCCTATGAATAGAACAGTTCTTCTGTTAAGGCAAATATTTCTTTGTAATATCATCAGTAGGAAAAATTTTTACAATACACCAAATAGTGTCTTAGATCCACTATTAAGACAACTAACTAATGAAAATAGAACTTAAAAGCAACTAACAGGCTACATCTGTGTAATATGTGAATAATTCACGTCTGTGAATAAATATCTCTTCTAAGAAAGTAAGTGCTGGGGCAGCAAGATGGCTCAGCAGGTACAGGCTCCTGAAGCCACCCAGCAGCCCACATCTGATCCACACAGCACACATGCACAATGAGGAGCACACTTCTAAAAGCTGTCTCGTCAGGTCACTTGGAAGGCAGGCCATATGTATCCCTAACAACTCACAGAATAAACAAACACAATTTGTTTCACAGTGCGATGTTCTATAAAAGTTACTGGATGCATGAATGGATATAGGAAGAGTAGATGATTCTTGTCACACAAAAATTAGATACTTTAGAAACATACACACAGTCACTTTTGTTTGTTTGCTTCACAGGTCTCACTCTGTAGCCCTGGCTGACCTAAAATCTATAGACCAGACTGGCCTCAAACTCACAGAGAGCCACTCCCATGCCTCTTGAACACTGAGAGAAAAGGCAAGCACTCAGCTAAAAGTAGTTTTAAAGTTAGAAGAAAATGAGAACTGAAGCTGTCATAATCTGAAAGCCAAATGATACACAAAAGTATAGAAAGTTCTTGGTTACCTGAATTCTTTCAATATTTTATGAAAACTATAGTGTATGCTCTAAACTACAAAGTCATTACATAAAAATGTAACATTTTTGCCATAAGCCAACAAATAAATGTAACAACTAGCCATTTCCGTAAAACTAAAATTCTAATTGTTTCATGTACCTTTTCCTAAGAAAATGATATCTAACTAAGCATGTTTTAAATAAATTAAATGGGTAAAAACTGCCAAGAGAATAAAAAAAATCAACTAATATTTTTAGAATTGAAGATTTTAAGAAACAATGTTCCTACTACTTGAACATCAAGAATGTTAAAAAAAAAAAAAAAAAAAACCGTAAGGAGAGAAACTACTAACCCAGGACACCATGAGGAACACAAGGGCCCTCTGTGCTCCACAACAGTGCCTTTCTCGCTGCATCTGGATCTACATATTCAATAGCCCAAGCCCCACATCCTACTCTGAGCGTACAATGCTCCTTTCTTGCAGTAGAGTAAGCAGTTATTTACCATTTCGCACATCATTCTCTTAACCAGCTTTAAAACATCCCATGACCCAGGCTATTACAATGTGCAGAATCCTCAGGAAAAAGCCAAAGCCCTCCTTCCCACCGCTGGCCCAAACCCAGCTATAGCAATGCACTGCTGCTGCTGTGCTCACACACCAACGCTCTAAGCCGAGCAGCTCCGAGTCTTATTACTCACTCTTCAACCTGTGTGTGTTCAACGGCTGCAGATAACCAGGACAAGAAGAGAAAACATGGACACATCTCACACATCTTTTTCCTTCCCCATACAAACATTACCATGAGAAGTCTAGACAGACATACTACCAGGAAAGTTATTTAAAGTATGGTTAATTTAGGGGAAGGAATGTAGTGAAAATCTGGATTAGAATTTTATCTGAAAACTATTAGTGATGAATAAAACTACCAATCTGAGCTAACAAGCATATGGCACTTAATATTTTTAAACCCTGTATTAGATACTTTACACAAATGGATTCACCTGATTTATGCAATAACTCCATGAGATAAATAACATCATGACCCCATTTACAAAGCAGAGGAATGCATAGACAGATTAACTGACTTGCCCAGGTATCACAGATAATAAATGAAAAAGCTAGGGTTTTCAAGCCAGGCAGCAGAGATCGAGAGACCAGGCACTTGACAATGTTGCTATCTTTGCACTGCCTTGAATAGTTGTGAATTTATAGGTTTGGCAAATAGTCTGAATAGGATATGTAAAAGTGCACTGCCCCTAACATAAGAATCACTGGCTTTAAAATCAAATTATTTGCTCAAATCAGTAAGACTCCTGTCATTTTAAGAGACTACTAGTATTTGAATTTGGGACAAAATGACTGGATCAAATGTTTAAGAAACACTATTACAGGTTAAACATAAGGAAATTAATTGGAAGAAATTTGTATTTCAGTAGTGATTCTGTCTACTTACCTCTCCATGATTGAAAAAGAAGCACAGCACTGTGACCACGCCTCCCAATCGGCTGCCACTGCAAAAGGGGGTAGGAAAATATAACTAAGTGCATGTCAGAAATGTAGGTCAGTCTTTATCTAAAACTTAAAACAGAGTATCGCAATTACCTGCCACCAACACAGACTGCTTTGACACAAAAGACCTCTCCTTTGCTTATTTACAAAATGCTTGATTTCTTCCAAACTATCACTAGTCAAAATACCAGCTGAATGAGATGACAAATGCCCGTGACCCAGCACTTGAGATTCAGGCAGGAAAATCAGGAGTTCAAGGCCATAGCTACACTGGAATATGAGGCCAGAGTATGAGATCTGGTCTCAGAAAACCAAAAACCAATAACCTTATTTACCACCTACAAATGTGCACACTCAGGGGGCTGGGAGATGGAGAACTGAAAGGCATTATTTAAGAAAGTTAGTGGCATTTTTGACTGTGTCTCTCCTTCCAAACCATTCTCTGTAACCATACAGTTTCTAGTATGTGTCATTCACATCTATCTGATATTTGTTCTTTTCTACTTTATCATGATCACTCTTAATACTTGTTACCAAAGGCATCTTTAAATCACTGTGAAATATTGCACAGTCCCAGAGCACTGCAACTTCTTCGTCTCTTTTTTAATGGGCATGCAAATATTTTTCATGCACATGCTCCTGCTTCTCTTCCCCTGGGACAGACCAGAGTGACCTATGCTGGTCCTCCCGAGGCAGAGCTCAGACTCTCAGTCTGCTCTTCAGACTTGAGGCGGTACTAAGCCTCACTGCCATTTGAATTTCTACTTCCCTCCCTATCTGTATGGAAGATAACTGTACTGTTTCAATGAAATGCACATTTTTCTTCCATGAACTGCCTACAAACGCCCTTAAGTATTCACATTATGACTGTGCTTCTCTGCCTAAAGACTGTAGTAATCAAATGGCTGGATGTCATATGTGTCACAAATTACACTGATATAGTGTAAAGGGTATTCAGTTAGAACTTTAAAGATATTATGTGGTTAAGCGCGTCAATAATTTTATTTCCTCTTCATTGTATGCCCTGTCCATGAAGGTTCTATTCCAAAATTTTATAGACAGCCACCTAAAATCCCCTCAAGTGCCATGCGTTTCCACTTAGGTCTTTTATCTGCAGAGCTCTACTCTGTCCTCTTTCAAGTCATCATTCATGCTAAAATGCCAAGCAAGTAAACCTCCCTTTCTCAAGAGAAATCCAGCCTGTCTCATACAGTAATTTCCTACAACCTAAAGCTTTTTCTATTGTAGTCAACTGATTTAATTCTGTAATTCTTTTCTGTCACATGGCACCATTTTTATCCTGTAAGATCTGGTTATTTTAATACATCTCAGGAGAACTCCCCATGCCCAGCCACTCATAGAGACGGTTTTCTGTCATTCTCAGCAGCTCGCTGCTGTTAGTACGCTCTAACAGCCCCGTTTTCAAAACAAATGTTGTTTTCCATCAGAATGGCACTGAATTTATGTACAATTTGTGATGGACTGTTCTGCCTACTCAATCACTAAATATTCCACTCCCCATTTATTTAATTTGAATTATGTCAAAGAAAGTTTTATGAACAGCACATCAGTCAAGTACTAAATTAATCCTTCTATAAACACAGAGAATGAGGTGAAATCTGACCATGCTGGTTGTTTTCACACATTCAGAATGTGACAGGTCACATCAGCCAAGGAAAACATGCCAAAGTTGTGAAGTAGATAGGCAAAATGCTCAATTTTATAAAACTACACAGTAGTCTGACTGTACAGAGAATACACTATTTCTTATGTTCCTATAGCTATGAGCTCTAGAAACAACTCATTCTCTGATTATAGTAAAACACATAAGACAAACAGAAACAAATTAAGAACTTAGAAAATTCCCTTGTTAAGACTTCCCTTGAAGAAAACAGAATCCAAGCTAAACTTTTCTAACTTTAGTTTTTCTTAATGAAAAACAGAGGGAGACAGAACATGTGAGAGGAGCAAAGCCTGACCAAATCCCAGGCTGGCACTGCCACAGCTATCCAGCCTCATGCAGCTGCCACCAGCCTGAGGCTCCGAGCCTGGGCATTCACCAAAGGACACATCCCTCTTACCAACCTGCTCAGCACAGGTTCCAGTCTGGTACCTTCTGTCTTCTGTGCCTAACTACCCAGGGAGGCAGCGTTTTCTGACCCACTTTCACAACATGCGAAGCTGGGAGGTGGAGTAGAGCTGGCTTGTCCATAAGGAATAATTTCAGTTGCAATAACTATTTAATGATGTGATTTGCAAAAACAAAAATCAAAATTAGTGTCCCTAATACTAAGCTACCATTCTGATCTTAGAGACTGCACAAAAATGTTACGTTGCTAACCAGAAAAAACGTGGTAATTAAAATATTAAAATTGTTTAATTTTCCCCACTACAGTGAATCTCAGTATTCCTCTTTTGCACTATTACTGGCCATCAGAAAGCATGAAAACCACCGCTGTGCAAATTTACAAAACCTGCGAAGCTTGGTGGAAATCTGTCACCTCCACCCAATAGACTTCACTCCTCTTTTTGTGCATGTGGGGTGTGTGTGTGTGTGTGTGTGTGTGTGTGTGTGAGAGAGAGAGAGAGAGAGAGAGAGAGAGAGAGAGAGAGAGAGAGAGAGAGAAAGATTAGTGGTCAACACTGGGGGTCTTCTTCTGTGACTCTCTACCTTCTTGTTTTGAGAAAGGGTCTCTCAGTGACCCTGGAGCTTAGCAAACTAGCTGGCCAGTAAGCCCCAGGCATCCTCTATTCCTACCTCCCCAGCACTGGGGATTACAGGTGTGTGCTGCTATACTACCTGGCTTTTTACATAGCCACCAGTGACCTGAACTTGGGTCAGCATGCTTGTGCAAGCAAGCATTTTATTAACTGAGACATCTACCCAGCCTCTTTAGTTACCCTCTGAACCTCAAATGATCTTAGATAAAAAAAAATTAAGGAGGGGCACTAAAGCTTAAAATTTAAAATAACCATTAAAATGCTTCCTGGTTCTGAAATTGAATAATTCTATAATCCTTCATTTCTAAAGAATGAAATCAATTCTCAAATTTTAATGAGTTTTTTTTAATTCTCTGATTAATAAATGTTAATTTTTTCTCTGTAGTACTACATACAAAATGACGGGACACAAAATATAACATATTTTAAAAAGCACATTCAGGGTTTTAAAACCATAGTAAATAACACTTGGAATGAGTTTTCTTATGTAAATACTTAACAAATTGCAAAGAGAAAATGTGGAAGCAAAATGGAGAACTTTCAGTCCCAAGTCTGGGAACTAAGTCTCTGACACCTTGCTGGCCTAGTGAAGAAAGCATGGGCTAGGCCTGAGTTGAGAGCCTTCTCCCTACAGCGATGGGACTCAATGGTACGATGAATAAAGAGAAGAGCTGGCCAGTGAGAGGGCTCGGGAGGTAACGGCTCCTGCCTCTCAAGCTCCTGAACTCACATAAAGGTAACAGTAGAGAAACAACTCAATGGGTTTCCCCATCTTGAACATGGCACATGTCCTACCTACATGTCATGTCCACATATGTACACAATATTAATGATTTAAAAAGAAGAAAGTAAAGACAAGGAAGAAAATGACAACTGAATAGGGTTTATCAACGTATTCTCTGCTTGGCCCTGTCCAGGTCTGCAGCTTATATTACAAATAGTTAATGTCTTCACTTTAACTGTGTCTGCAGGCATTTAGACCAAACCTCTCTCCATCACCGTGGTAGGAACCACACACTTAGCACCAGACTAAGCCTTACCATGGCAGACACTCAGGGATGGCACCTGAGCATGAACAAATACATAATTGGCACTCATTCAAAAGCCTGCTGGTGTTCAGTGGTTGGGGACCTTGATGTTAAATATGCCACTGTTGTCCTTAGCCACTTGCCCAGACATAGGTGCCAATTCATTGCCAATAGTATGTGGTCAGTGGAGTCTCTGCACCACGACAGGCCTTTCCACTATGCCCACTAACCAGGGGGAGCTCTCACTGTGCGGCCCAGCAGCCTTCCCAAGGCCTTCCTCCTGCAGCTGGAACCACCATGTCTTTGGTGTGGTTGCTTCCCTGGAGACTCTCCAGCTCTGCCTGCTAATGACTGCAGTCTACACATTTCCTGTAGGACCCTGAAAGGCAGCTTGGCTTCTGGTTGAGCTAGGTTTGAAACCCCAGTGACCCTGCAGGTAACCCCACAGGGTCCCCTGCAAGGGTGGGTAGGAGTTTGGCCATGCTCCCAGACTCTAGGCTCCTGACATGAGGCCTCCATAGATTTGTGTCTTTCAATCACATAAAGGCAATGCCCCTACTAGCCCCTCCACAGGTAAAAGGTGTGAGCCTCAAGACAGATCTCCATATTAATGAGGTACCTAAAAGCCAGAGGGGCTTAACCAATTAAGCTTTCCTTCCCAGACACTCCTCCCTGCAAAAGATATTTAGCCTCAGGCCCACACAAGAAAAGGGCAGGATAGGGTTTCTCATCTACTTTCCACCATGACAATAAACATCTTAGACTGCTTCTTGATTCACCGAGATCCACCATGGGGAGCAGAGGAGCGGGCCTTTGCCTACAGAGCTGGCTTCTCATCTCCTGAAGACCTCTCTGCATTCCCAGCCATGGAGGCCACCAACCCAGGCCGGCTGAGCCAAGGACTCCTCTGTGTGGGGTGCTGCCTGAGCATTCTCTCCCTCTCCCCTTAGGCCGAGGGCCAATCCAGCCAGTGGGCCCCCACTTCGTTCTCAGCTCTTCCGTGGCTTCCAGCAGAGCCTGGGTGCACAAGAGCCTGAGAACCAGTGAGTCCCAGCCCCCTGCAGGCCAGGGACACCCCTGAGCCAGCTCAGGCAGCTCTCAGGACCTCAGACTGCACTCCCCGAACCCCCTCAGCTTTACATAGCCTGACTCCCACCCAGTGCCAGCATAGGGTGAGTGCAGTCAAGCTTCCCATGTCCTGTATCCTATGTCCTGCTTCCCCAAGCAGTGGCCTAGCCCGAGGAGGCGTGGCAGACGAGGGACTCCCACCTTTTCCCCAACAACTTCCTTTACAGCACTCCCACATACTTGCTGCCATTCTCTTACACCAAGAGGAGGACTAGACAGCTCATGGCCTCCTTCTCCCAGGCCTGTTACCTTTCTCTAAACATAACACCGTGCCTCAGGCAGCCACCATCCACAAAGCTCTTCATAAATGAACTGCACAAGCCACCTCTGTGCTCCCAACACTTGGCTACCATTCTATGCCAGTGTCAATCCAAACATCAGCACATGTTCAGATGTCTGCATTTGTCCGCCATGTCTGGGTCAGTCTCTAGTGAAACACTCACATGGACATCAGTGTATAGAACAGTGTGGGTAAGGGCAAGGTTGACGCATTAGCTCAACAGCCAGTGTCCTGAGGCTTCATGTTTGCAAAGTCGGTGATGGAGAGGAAAGTGCATGGACTTGAGATGTTCTGACCCATCTGGATTAGAGCCAAGGGCAGAGGAAGGCCACAGGTACCTCCCAGGAGCAGGCATGGGCATCACTGTGAAAGACGTGTCATTTGCTAAGACAGTGAAGTCATACCAGGGGAAGAATTTGGAGAGAAGATGCTAGTATTTTCTAACAACAAAATTCATCATTTTATGCATACCAAAGAGAAATACTTATCTTTAAATATTCATATACAACTGTTAAACCAAATGGGTTGGATGAAAGATATGACAGCAGGCCAAGTTACTAGAACATTCAGAAAAGCATGTACCTGGCCAAGTTTCATAGGTGCAACATAGCCTATTTAATTAAGACAGTTTACCAAATCCTGCGTGAGTCAGCACTGAATGCATGCACTAAGACATGGTAAAAATTAGAAAATATCACACAAAACTGTAGAAGCAGGACGGGTATAAAATATATTCTCATGAGAAATTTAACAGGTAGGAACCAGTGGAGAACTAAGACACCGATAATAAAAAGTATTTCATCCTACCACAGAGCCTCAAAAGAACATCTGATCTGTACTTGGAGGCCGATCATGGAGACTGTAATGACTGTTCATTTCAGAAGTAAACGGGGACATGACAAAATCAAATGGGGAGAGGAGTACAGGTAAGTCTTCTGGGCCTTTCTGTAACATCTAGAAATAAAATTGTGTTTAAAAAGTGTCTCTGCTACCAAGAGAGCTACTCTGACCATCAGTGACGAAGGAGTCTGCAAGGAGAGGAGGAGAAAATATGAATACAAGAAAGATGAAGAAAGCATCAGACAGACCACAGTGGCCTCGGGGACCCTGGTCAGCAGATATGAAATGGACAGAAATGCATGAAAAAAAAAAAAAAAAAGACTATCAATTCTAAGACAGCTGGATCAGCACAAGACATGAAGGTAACAGAGGACCAGGAGTGTGCTTTGCCTGGGCAGCGTGCGCACACTCAGCCCTCGTGTCACTGTTCCGTGTGGGTGGCAGCACTGTACAGGTTTATGTCCACACACCACACTAATTCAGGAATGAAAATGGTTAAGAATGCAAGTTCCTCCTTGCTGCTTGTTCTCCACATGCAGACACTGCTGGGCCACAAAGACAGAGCTGCAGACAAAAGGAGTCTGGGTCTCCTCTACAGACAGCTTTCCAGACTCATGGAGTCTGCAAGTCTGAAAGTTCCACTCCCTTAAAAGCTTCATCTTCTCAGGTTCTAAAAGCTCTCTGCTTCTAAAACTGTAACTGCTGCACTAAGGATTGCCAGGCTCCAGGGTCACTCTACATATGAAAAACAGAAACCACAATTCAAGGAGAAATTAAACATAAGAAACAACACACACAGACACACACACACACACACACACACACACACAGAGAGAGAGAGAGAGAGAGAGAGAGAGAGAGAGCGCATGCCAGAAAAATTGTGAATCCAGATTCTTTAAAAAGTTGAAATTTTACTAAGGAACAGAAAGTATAACAGATAGAATGGGGGAGAAAAACAATCCTAAAATTTTATTTTAAAATACTCTAATATCCAAATAATTTGGACTTTGAGAAAAAAAGTGGAAAGCAATAGGTAAGAAAATCATCTCAGAAATACCAACAACAATGAGGACAGTCATTGTCCAAGATGCAGAGCCCAGAGTACCACAGACAGAATAAACTGTCATCTGCTACAATGAGACTTTTTGGGCAATAAAGATAAAAAGCCAGATGCAAAGGGAACAGATAAAGGGAAGGGGTACACGGGATAGCAGGCATTCCTGCTGTGAGGCAATTTGTCCAAGATAAAACCTCCACTATGGAGGAAAGCTCCTTAAGACATAGAATATCTAAAGGAGGTAAAATCCTGCAGAGAAGCTCATTAAGTCCAGAAAGTAAACAACTGAAAGACTTCAGGAAGTCCCTGAAACTTATCAAATTGACCAGGTCCCTTCCTCGCCAAAATATATAACTGAGAGACAAGCTGAGCTTTCCTGAAAAGGCAGTTCAGATAAGCTGCCTGGAAGAAGCAGATCAGCTGAGCTACCTGGAAAGAAGATTCTCTAGCATGCTGTGCTACCTGCAGGCCATGCAGTGTGCTCTAAGTTTATGAGCTGTTACCCATGCTTGAGGGTGCCATGGGAAAGCAGCTGTCTTTGAGTCATTTGTACTCCTTAAGTAACCCTTCACCCTTATCCCCATAAGTAATTGCAATAAAACTCAGTGCTTTACCACGTTGATTTTGGTGGAAACTTTGGTGTTAGTCTGCTAGTTCCCTATCCAAGGAGAGTAGATTGTTTACATCTTCCCAGAAACAGTATCACACAATGAAGCTGAGAAAGCAGCAAAACAAGCCTTCAATGTCTAAGGAAAAATAGAATCTAGAACAAGGCAAACAGCAATAAAGTAAAAACAAACAAACAAACAAACAAATTCAAATCTGCAAGACATATTTATTTTAAAATGATCTCTAGATTTTCTTTTTCCAAACTACAAGAGAATGTGATTCTCCAAAATAAAGGAATATATAAGAAAGAGGCCACTACAGAATTCCAAATGAACACAAATGAAAAGGGGAGAACTCTCAGGATAGTGGAGGCAGAAGGCCCACAGCAGCCTGTGGTGGCCTAGGATGTGAGAGGTCTTAGACAAGTGAGGGCAGCCTAGAGAAGGCCCACCTTCATGAAAGCAGAACAAGAGGAGATCTAGAAGAGAAACACAAAGGTGGGGGTGCTGAAATAAGAAGTAAAAAATATGAACTTAGAAGTTAGTAGTAAAATTGGTGGATTATTCAGAATATAGAAAACCAGGAAAATCAAAATAATTATTTTGCAATTATTTATACAGTGAGTTTCACTTTTAGATTTTGGTGCCATTCCAAGATGCCACATTGCATGTTTATGCAAATACTCCAAAATATAAAGGCCAAATTTAAAATCTTTCTGGTCAGGTCAGGAACACTCACTGTGTAATGACTACCATGCCAGCATCAGGTTATCAGGAGATACACAGCTATCAATTGTTATCTATAATGCAAATGACTGTGAGAAGCAAAGCCATAGGAAAGTCCCAGATAGTATTGAAAAGGTATTCCTATTAGATGGTATTGAACATATATCCCTATCAGATGGTATTGAACAGATATTCTTATCAATTGGTATTGAATAGATATTTCTATCAGACAGTATTGAACAATATTCCTATTACTGTCCCTTCAAAAAATTTGTAAGGTTTTGTTATTTTTGGTTTAAAAACCACTAGAAGCAAACCTATCTGTAAAACAGACTGAGGCAAACCCCCTGCCACATCACCTAAAACTCTGGAGTCGTGGCTGGGTGATAAAGACCGGACTGAGAATGAGCCCAGGGCAGGTACATCACAGGGGACCTGTAAGGTCACAGACATCCTGCAGCCAGCATGCCACCTTTTCTTCCAATTTGTGCTGTAGTTAGAAAGTCAATACAGTGACATCAATGAGAAAACGACTCACATGATCACAAAGCCCTGTGTGACACTGAGAACAGAGCAGATGAGACACTGACAAACGGTATAAATGGCAATACTGAAACAGTCAAGCTGTAGGTATCAAGTGGAAAAGGAAGACAAGTCTAAGTCCTGGGACTGCGGAGACCTTAGTGATGAACTGTGAGGTGGGAGGGCGCACAGTCTGGACCTTTCTGAACTTCATTCGGCCTTACATTATTTTAAAAATAAAATAGTACTCTTCTTTAAAATGGAATAGTTTTTTTTCCTTCATTACTCAGTATATATAAATAATAAATAAAGGAATGGGTAATTTAATTTCTATAGAAAGAAACATTTCAAATGCAGAGCACACACTCTGAAGTTCTGTCTACATTCAAATCCCAGTAATGCAAATGAACTGCTCTTAGGAGATCTTAGAAAAATTAGTTAATATTATCTAAATAGCTTAGAAATGGAACTGGTCACAAGAAATCGAAGGCAGAGTTGAGGGTTTAGGACTTTTTGTTCTCAACCTGCAAGATCCAGGAACAGGAAAGTGGTTAAAGTTCAAGTTGACAGCAGTGACTCCGTCTTCCTACAGGACAACGCTTCCATTAAATGACAAGAAGACTAAGTTTAGAAAGCTTCCAAATGTCTAGCGGAGGAAGAAGGTTTGTGAACGCACAGGCCCTGCGCTGCTTCCCACACACCGTCCTCCATGTCTCTCCATCCTGCATGCCTCTCCATCCCACCCTTTGTAACACTTTATACTAGCCCAGGAACACAAGCACATTTCCTTGAGTTTAACCAGCAGCTCCACAAACCTACTGAATGGAGAATGAGGACATCAAATCTGCATCCACAGCCATCCAGCCAGAGTGAACAAGAGGACTTGTCAAAGAAGCCTCTGTGTCGATGGTATTGAGTAGAGACTGTAGGCAGAGAAACTGGGCTCATTTTCCTATTTATCCTCAGAGACACCTTTGAGCAAGGTGGCAAGCTAACAAAGTTACTTGGAGCTTACTAAAAATGACAGGTCACACTGGGCTTCAAATTGCAGAAAGGAATTTACACACACACACACACACACACACACACACACACACAGCAGGGTAGAGGTGGGGGAGGCGGGGGGAAGAGAGACGGAGAGGGAGAGAGGAAAGAGACTGACTAAGGGCTTGTTTCAAGCAGCTTCTAACCCAGTGGTGCTCAAGGATCAGTGGCCTTGGGGATATCCAAACCTCACTACACAGAAAGAAACCTTATGAGGGGAAAGTGGAGGGGAAGGAAAGAGAAGGAGAAATGCAGGAACCTCAGAGCCAAGGCTAAGTGTGGAATGATGGATGGCCCCTGTTGTCATGTCCTAAAGTCTGCTGTCAGGAGACAGTGGAGTGCAGTTTCTAGGATATCGTTTGGCCTTCTCAGATTTGTACAGTTTAAAGGCTAATCCCTAGCTTGGCTTATTGGCATCTGTGGCGGCAGGCAGCCTGAGCTCCACTTTGTGGTTATACAAACAGCAAAGACAGAGCTGGAAAATGAATGTCCACTGGCAATGTAGGCTATGGATCGGGGCATCAAGCTTCGGCAATACAGAAGAGTTCAAAGGCAGCAGAGCTGAAACAAGCTGTAGGCCTTGACCCTGCGAGTAGACTAGTTTCTAATGTGCTGAACCTATGATTGTTCCCTCACCACCAGCTTAAACGTAGACCTCTGGAGGGCTGCAACTACAGGCAGAGAAAGCATTACAGTATAACCCAGCACACAGACACAAGTATAACAACCCTAAGCTGTACTGATACTACTCGAGATGGTACAGTCTAGCATTGCTGTGAAACATCTGTGTGCGTGCGTGCATGCGTGCATGCGTGCATGCTCGCTTGCGTTTGATTATGTGCCTACAATAAAGGACAGGGGACAACCTCTGGGATAAGTCTTTAGGTGCTGTCTATAATGTTTGTTTGCTGTTTGAGAAAGGGTCTCTCACCAGCCTAGAAATTGGCTAAGTATACTAGTTTGGCTGGACAAGGAGCACAGGATCCACCTGTCTCAGCCTTCCCAGTGTTAGGATGTGCCACCATGCCAAGCTTTTGTTCTTCTTGTTGTTGTTGTTATTGCTGTTGTTTTTAATAGGGTATAGTGGTTTGGAAGAGAATGTCCCCCAGAGGCTCAGGCATTTCAGAACGTGGCCCCTGGATGTGGTGATGCTTGGAAAGATCCTACAGCCCACTGGAGAAAACAGAGGTGGGCTTTGAAAATCTCAAGCTTTGCCTCACTTCCAGCTTGCTCTCTCAGCTACCTGCTTCTTCTCCAGTGCCTGCCACCTGCTGCAATGCCTCCATGCCACTCACAGACTGTGAGCCAGTAAGCGCTTTCTCCATAGGCTGCCTTGGGTCATGGCAACCTAGAAAACTGATTTCAAGCACTCCTGGCAGGTGGTGCTCTCTAGTATCATGTGTTGAGTGTCCATTGTGTGTCTCTGGGGACAGATGGCACTTAGGGACCTTATAAGATCATCACTCAGCCTGAATCACGACCCACTGCTTGTTAAACTGCTAACTTCCTCCATTCACTTTGGAGTAAGTTTGGAGCCAGCCTTGCACTAGGCTTCATCATCCAGCTCACCCAAGGCTATAACTGTGATTGCCTCTGAGCCCATGAAAACATGGACCCTCAGGTCAAACTGTCACCATGCCTCTGCTTCTGCCTCAACCTGGGATGCACCTCCCAGATATTTCCACCTATCTAAATCCTTTTACTCTTCAGGGCTGGGCTAGTGTCCCTCCCATCAGAACAAGCTTGTCCCTCCTCAGGACTGTAGACTTCCTCCCTTTGTTGCTGCCTCTTGTCTTCCACTAGTATGCATTATGTCACCATGCTCACCTTACTGCCTGCTCGCATCCTGTGACAGCCCACACTCTTCTAAGAAGACACTACCTAGCATATATCATAAAAGTTGACTATAGAACTGAACATGCATTGCCTATATAGAGAAGAATGTTTATTTACCAGGAAAGGTATGAGTAAAGATTAAGAAAGTTGTACAGGACCAGTGTCACTACGACCCCTTCAATTGTACCAGAACCTTCTATTCTCTTCACAGATATTATGCCAGTAGCCTTTTATATAAAAGTTATATAAAGCATGGTAAGAAATCAATGTAAATGTTTCCTCTAGTAAAGGGTGAAAGTCTTTCAACAATAAAAGCAGAATTATCTGTGCTGCCTAGCAATAACCATGTTTGCATTTATCTTACTTGAATAAAGTCTCCTAAATACAGTAAAGCATCTGTAAGCATTTTAAATTTATATAAATATATACTCATTTGTTTATAAATATATTTATTTACATATTTATGTATATGTTATAAATAATATATACTTATATCTGTAAGTATATATAAAATATTTATATAGTCTTGCTAGTTATATATTTATACTTATATAATCTTATATAATCTTTATATTAATATAATACAATTTATAGACTTATATATTTAATATTTATTTATAAATATACAAGCATATATTTATAAAAATATAAATTGCAACTATATTTCAATCTGACCTAGTTGCTTCTCCATTTGATAAGCACTTATCAAGTACCTGCTGTGCACTCAAACACTGACCTAAAAACAGAGGTCTTCGAGCAGTTAAACTGAAAATGCAAAGAAGATACAGGACACTACAGGAGCCCAGCTCCTTTCCACTAACTCAAGTGGAAAACTGCATCCATATGCACCCAGTCCTGCACTACAGTCAGCAAGCAGTAGGAAGACATTTTTAAAATCCTTTCAAGGACAGATAAGCTCAAACAGCTGAGGAGATGGCTTAGGCATCAAGTGCTGGCCTTGCAAACATAAGGACCTCTGTCCAATCCATTAGAACCCATGAAAAAAGGTGGGTAATCCTAGCTTGTAATCTTAGCTCTCAGGAAAAGGAGACAGATGGATTCCCAGGGCTTGTCAGTCATCTAGCCACGCCTACTTGGTAAGTTACCAGCAAGAGACCTAGTCTCAAATGTTTGGCAATGCCTAAGACATTCAACATTGTTCTCTGACCTCCACACACATGCACCCCTACATTCATATGCACCTACATATGCACACATACACACAAATGAAATACAATAGTACAGACAAACATACACATATTACAATATATCATCAAAATACAAAGGAAAATACAAACATAAAACCTTTAAATACTATCATTACTTATGTTGCAAGAACACTACTTGACTATGAAGATAGGCAGATTGCAAAGAGTTGAGTGGAATACACGTAAGTTTAACACTGGAAAAGCAATGGCCATCACTATCATCTGATAAGTGATACTTTCATATTTTATAAAAATGATACATATTCCATTAACATTTACTGCATATGCCCAACATATTCTATTTAAGTCTCTCAGCCCCAGAGATGTGCCCCTTTAGGGTTCATTGCTTATCAGATATTTACATTACGACTCGAAACAGTAGCAAAATTATAGTTCCGAAGTAACAATGAAGTAATCTTATAGTTGGGGAGACTACAGCATTGAGGAACTTCATTAAGGGGCAGTGACACGAGGAAGGTTGAGAACCGCTATTCCAAAACAATCTGAAATGTCATTACCATAATAACAGTAAAATCAGACAATCACAAACAAATATTTTAAAAACACTATTAAAATTGAGCAATAATTATCAATAATTATTAACTAATAACTTATTATATTTTGCAAACATATACTAAGATATTCTTACCTTAAATATGTGCCATATATGAAGAATAATGCCATCATTAGTCCATTTAACATAAAAATTACAGCAACATAAAAGCAAGCTGGATCTCCCAATCCTTTAAAAATAAACAAAACATATGTTCTAGCCACAAATTATGTTATGAGTCTGGCAATTTACATTAAACTGTGCTTACTGTGAAACGGTTGCCAGAAACATGGTTTCCTTGGTTCCCATCTGAAAACAGGACATGCATGCAGAACAGGGATGAGACCAGTACTACTCAGATAGCTGGTCTGCACCTCAGGGAGGTAATGGGGGTTGGGCAGAGGCAACAGCATGGCCTCTGAGAGGAGGGCTTCAGCAGCCACAGAGATCCAGCTCAAGTGAAGCCACCCTGGGAAGGGCATAGCTACTTTGTGACTAGTACCTTGCTATGAAAAAGCTCAAAGTCCATGGAAAGGTGGCATCTAGACATCCCAGGAATACCTGAACTATTCCAGCCCAAGAGCCAAAATGTGACCAAAACAGCTTCCTGTTCAGTCCACCTTTCCCAGTCATGTAATTGCCCTGTGACCATGGAAGCAAACCAGCCTGCCCAAATTTGAGACTTGCAGAATGCAAGAGCAAAATAAAATGGTTGTTACTTATATCACGAAGATTGCAGTAAGTTCTCTGTAGTCCAACAGACAACTGGACGACATGAAAAAGGAGCTCACCCTCACAGCTTTCAATCGGACTCAGTCCTTCTCCTCGGGTAACTGTCCAGCATATCTTGGTTTGAATACCAATCAAATCCATTATTTTGGTATAAATCCGGTACCAGCTAGCTAAGATCACCTTTTTAAAGAAAATAAAGAAGTCATAAGAAATAATTTCCAAGCCAGGTATTGGTGGCACACTCCTGTAATTCCAGTACTCAAGAGGCAGAGGCAGGAAGATCTTTCTAAGTCTGAAGCCATCCTGGTCTACAGAGTGAGTTCCAGGAAAGCCGGGGGTTCTCCAGAGAAACCCTGTCTAGAAAATTTTTAAAAAACAAAACAAACAAACAAAACGAAAAGAAGTAAGTTTTCATTACTAGATATGTTTTAGAGTTTTTCATGCTTCAGCTGTTTGGCTCCTTGTATATCTAGTTAAACAAGGCGCAGCCTCTCCCAAAAGGACTCTAGTTAAACAAGGCGCAGCCTCTCCCACAGACTCTTCAGTAGTCAAGTCTTTTACTGGTGACGCACAGCTTAGAAAAAAAATGTAATAAATCTTCAAGATTTACATTTTTAAAAAATATATAATTCTACCAGGAAACATAAAGGACCCAAACAAATTATGTGTTTATCTAATTTTTCAAGATGTAAATTCACATCTCAAATTAATTTGTAAAGATAAACAATCCTAGCCAAAATCCCAACATCTATAATTATTTTAGAGAAGTAAAAGAATAAGAGGGGAATGTCCTAATGAATATAAATAAAAGTCTATCCCTGAAGGTAACTGAACTAGCAGGACACCGGCAGACCCAAACCCAGACTGATCAATGCCATACTGGAGGTGGCCCACAAAAACTAATCCGCCTTCCAGGCAGAGGCGCTCCCAGCCCAGCCGCTGCCCGCTCTACAGAACTGCTCTGGGCTGAAGAAAGTAGTGTACTCAAGGTCACACAAGGGAAACTGCAGCCTATGATAGGCTAATCAATCTGTGACTATGAACTATGATATGTAGTGCAGGGGCCTTTGCCAAAGGAAGCATAACTGTGCTAAGCTATCCCAGCCCAGAAAATCCATGGGATTCACTGGGGCTGGGGCTTTAGAAGAGACTCCATGACAGCTCAACTCAGTTTTATATTTCCTTCTGCCTCCATCACCCTCCTGCAGGCACAACCCAAGGGCACTTTCTTGTACATTTGATGCAAGCAAATCTGCACTTCAGAGTCCACTTTAAGGACTTCAATAAGGGCAATACTGAGCATAGAATGCAAACACAGGTGACAGTCATTGATAAGTACACTGATTTTGCATTTAAAAGAGAACGCTACTTCAAGTCAGTGGTGAGAAGATGGGCCTGTCATCAGGGTTGAGTCACAAAGAAGACCAGTATAAAGAATACTCTTTTCTACAAATGCTTCAACACAAATTCCAAATAAGTTAAAAATATAAACATAAGTATATAACTATAAAGAATAAATATTTTACATATATATTTAAAAATCATAAGTTAGAAGATTCATGGGCATAAAATGTTGCATGGGAAAATATGTATCCATAGCTAAAAAGATAAATATTTCATTAATGTCATAATCATAACATCTTATGTATAAAAAATGAGTCTTTAAGAAACTCAATAGAAACAGATATGGGGGCATAAACAGGAATTCTTTTTCAAAATAGAAATGGATATTTGTATAGCACTGAAATGCATTCATATACATGAATTAAATAAAATGCACCAAGTGCTTATAATTTCCTTGTCTATCAAAATCAGCAAGGATGCAAATCAACATTTCCCAAACTGCTGTTGGCAGGGATTCAGTTGGTATAACCTATATGGAAGGCTTTTTGGCAATAAGCCCCCAAATCATTACAATGCATATTCTGCTAAACTGAAGAGCTATATTCACAAATTTATAGTTTAAAAAATGAATAGATGTTTTGCTGGTGGTTTCTATCAATTTGACACAAATTGATATATCTAGACATATCTTGGAGGAGGGAATCGTATTTGAGAAAACACCTCCAAAAGTCTGACCTGCAAGTAAATCTGTGGGGCATTGTCTCTGAGTAATGACTGATGGGAGAAGGCCCGGCCCATATGGGGAGTTCCACTCACGGGCAGGCTGTGGGGAGCGCACCAGTGAGAAGCATTCTTCCATGGTCTCTTCTCCAGTCCCTGCCCTGCCTCCAAGTTCCTGCCTTGAATTTCCAGTTTGTTTTTCTCAATGGACTGGGAACATTAGATAAACTATATAAACCCTTTCCTCTCCACATTCCTTTTGGATGTAGTGTCCTATCAAAGCAGTAAGACCTAAATAAGGCCACCGTGTCTAATAAAGATTAGATTCACGGTGTTTGCTGCCACTTTGCTTACAATACTCACAACTGTGAAAATTTAAAACGTCCATACAAGATCATGCATTCAGCCATTATAAATGACACATCAGCAGCCATGGTGACACAGAGGAACCCTGTCTTGAGATGAAAGTGGTGGCTACAAATGACCCCAAAGACAAAACTCACATGTAAAAATCCTGCACAGCCTGTAATCCCATTTTCATAAGGTCTACTTGCACATAGTCACAGAAAACATTCAAGAGCAGTACTTTGTGGGAAAACACTGAACTATGGAGGGCACTCATATTGACTGCTCAGTAACCAACCGAGTCATTGATCCAGAAGTGAAGTTCTCTCTGTAGAGGAAAAACTGCAGACCCACTAAGGACAGCTGCTGAGCAGAGACCTAGACAGACACAGCGCAGACATCGGGTACCACTCTGTACCAATGTTAAGAAGGTAAGGGAAGATATGAGCTTTGTAAGAGATCCTGAGTTCAAGTCAAAAAGGAATTGGTTCTTAGCCCAGGGCCCAGAAAAATGCTTTTAAAATGTGTCAAATGAATCAAATGAAGGCAGGGAGGGTAATGAACATCTAAAAATGCTGCTGGTATCACATTCTTCCTCCCTGTCTCCTGGATGAGCCCACCTTCCTTTGAGCCCTGCCCTAGAAAATGCTCTCAATAGAAAGAGGAATCCTAGAGATGTTACCCAAGAGAGGGAAGGATGTCACCCTAGGGAGGGAAGGATGTCACCCAAGAGAAGGAAGGATGCTATCCTAGAGAGGGAAGGTATGTCTTCCTACAGAGGAAGAAATTGTTATCTGACAAATGACCCATGGCAGTCATGGTTGTCTCTCGATATAAACTCACCAAATGTAAAGAAGTTCCTCATATTCTAGTAATGCCATCACAATTATAGATCCCAGACATTCAAAATCCCCTCCCCCAATGAACTCCTTCACATGGTACATACTTTTTATTACAAAGTGGAATAAAATTTAGTATGGTAAATCTGAACTTAAGAGACTCACACGTAATTTTTAAAAAGCATTTTTTTTTCATGAAAAAATCACAGCAGTAACTTACCTCAGGGTAAAGATTGAACCTCTGTAATGTGTTAATAACAAGGGGGTATTCAGTCAGCTTGTCATTCATTATCATCCATACGCCATTCAAAAACGAGGGTGCTTCCACAATAGTCTTGAAGTAAGAATAATACAGCCCCTGAAAGAAGTATACACTCCAGTTATAATAAAATGTACATAGTTATTCATCTTCTTAGATTACAAATATTGAAAAACCACTGGTTCTGAAAAGCTGAGCCCTCAAGCAGGTAATAGCTACAATTAATTTCACAGTTTCTGATGATTTATAAATTCTTAGGTTGCAAAAAAGTGTATTTTAGAAGAATTTCATCATAATTAAAATAATTAAATGGGAAAATAGCTTCAAAAATAGTTTCAGAATTTAATATGTATACACGTAATTCAGCATATACCATGTATGAAGAGGCTATTCAATACCTAAAAATGACATCAGTCTTATTTCCTCCAAATTTACATTCAAACATCTAAATGTGTTTTTGAAAAAGACTGTACATTATACACATTCCTTTTAAACAGTAATTTTACAGATCATTTCCTCCCATGGCAACAGTCTAGAGCTGTCACTGGGGACTGGGAGGGATTGCATTTTGGGAGAACTAGGAAAGTTTAGTCTGACATGCTACTTTGAAAAGGACTGTAACAAAGGTGAAATGACATGAGACAAAAAAATAAATAAATAAATATGAGGCAGAGCTGATGCTATAACTCACTTGGCTGAGTACTCGCCCAGCGTGCAGGAGGCTTTGAGTTCAATGCCCATCACTACATAACCCAACACCTTAGCCCTTCGCTTAACTAAGTAAAGGCAGAAGAATAAGCAGTTCAAGGCCATCTTCAGCTATAAAGTAAGTCTGAACCAGCTCAGCAAATGGGAGACTTCTTCTTAATAAATAAACAAAATGAAACAAAAATAAGGTCCCCTGACAGTCCATGAAGCTTAGGCAAGAGCCTGAGAGGCACTGTAAGGGACACAGAGGCATACAGGGCAAATGCCACCTTCTCTTTAGTTTAACCAAAGTGGGAGCACCTGCCAAAGCTCTGAACACAGAAAGGTGACTTCCCTACTACCCAGAATGTCTCTAGAGAAAGAAAGTTTGATTCAACCTTGAGTTAGTCCTCACATAACCCTTTTTAAAATAAGATAGACTTCCTCCTGTATTAAGTTAACAGGGTCTCTAATATTTTCTTGTAGGCCAGAACTGTGAATATGGTCTGTCTAATTTAAACAGACTCCTCAATGATGCAATCAAGTTGAAGTAATGGCAAAGAGATTCCAGTGACTCTAATGTGAACACAGACCTACACCAGGGAAAGTCGAACACAAAGGACAAAAGGACCAAGAGGACAGAAGCAGAGACTGAAGAGCAGTGCAACAGTAAACTGAGAGACCCAGACCAGCAGCAAACACCAGCCAACCTCACAGAGTGGCACTTGGTCCATCCCTTCTAGACTCTGGGACTGTCAGAGTCCCAAACTACTGTATCTATCTGCTCTATGTTTCATTTTAGAAACATATTAACATTTTAGTTAATCACAAAAACACACAACTTTAAATATTTAAGTAACAAAAATTTAAAAAGGCATTAATTATTTATCAAATTGGACGAGAATACCAAGTAACCCTACTGGGCAATCTAAGTGGAACACAGCATAGCGTTGAGATAGACTTCTAGAAATCCTAAAATTCATTTAATAATTATATTTCTACTGAGCTTGACATTTTTATTCTACTAAGTAAATAATTTGAAATTAATACTCTCAGAGTAAAACAAATTTAATATCAAGTAAAATAGAACAAATCCTAAATTTTAATTTAAAATTTTTAATATAAATTCATGACTTATTGGGTTTGTTTAAAAAAAAAAAAAAGTTTCCTAATTCTGCCTACTAAAAGGCCAAGCCTCAATGGCCCATGCAGTAGCAGTGAGCACCTGCAACACAGGGGTCCTGGTCGCTACATGCCATCTACAGCTGAAAAGAACTGAGCTCCTTGGAAAACTGGCTACTGCCAGTTGGATAGGAGGTGTCATGCAACACCCCAAAGTAAGGAAGGCCTGGACACCAAGGAAACACTAGTGAGGTCCCCCTGAGGCAGAGACCGGCCAGTTCCAGACACCAAAGGTTACACAATATACGCCAATCAATCTACTGATTCTGATTAGAAGACATGAAAGAATCAATTTATTTTTATGAAAACAATATAAATAAAAGAATGGATCATTTTCCTGTCTTTCCACTAATTAGTAAGTCTAGAAAAGACACTGAAGCAATGTTGCAGGAAAATTCTTTCCAGAGATACAAGTCAGCATGTGAAGAAAAATAATGGCAGGGTCTGTTCTAACAAAATGAGTGAACTACACAGATGGCTGGGCTCTAAGAAGGCCTCAGCCAGACCATTCCTTAAGCTACTCCCCAGACTGAATATCTGAGAAGGCAACCAGTCCCTTCTGTGAGCCTTGAGAGGCTACAATAAAAAGGGCCCAGCATAAGCTAGGAAGTTTTCCTGCCAGAAAGTAGCCATATTTTCCTTTAGTCTTCAGAAAACACAGGAAATAGAAACATAGTAAGAATGTAAGTTACAGCCATAGACAAGTCTATGTAACATATATGTATACTACATGTATGTTGAGGAATTAGTATATGTATATATAAATACATATGTATATTATACATATGTATAAATACACACACGTGTGTGTGTGTGTGTGTGTGTGTGTGTGTTTGTGTGTGTGTATCAGGGGGATATATGGTTCCTCAATAGATAAATAGCAGAAAAACAAAACAGAAAGAAGGACTTACAGATTAAAAGATCCATCAATACAGCAGGTAAACATCCGTGCAGACAGTTTGCATCTTCAGTTAAGGACATTAGCTGCTATCAAGTGCCAATCAGCTCATTCAAAAAATTTCATCTGATGATGCTAAGAAATTACTAGATACAAAATGTCCTTTGAGGAACCTCAAATGTAGTAGCACATGAGTTAAATCTAATTTCCTTCAAACAGAGATGGGTAAGGAAATATGGATGACTGTGTGTTGTCTGCTGTTGAAGCTACAAGGAGGCAGAAGTGGCTACTACTTTTATTTGGGAATGTCTTGTTGAAACTTTTCATGCCAAAAAGCTTTAAAATATTTAGAGTCCCAAAATACTACAATGAAATACTATCCACATACACAACTAACCATTTCAGTGCGGAACGCCATCTCCCTTTCCAGCGTTGAGAGGTGAGAAAAATGCCGGTCGTTTTCAAAGAGGTGTGTTATGTGGCTCCTGGGAACATTCAACAACAGGACGGTCAGTGCTGAGGCCAGGAGAGCTACTTCAAAGGCAAAGGAACTGTCCTACAGATTGCAGACTATTTGAAACAAAACTGAAAAACCACTGCATCATTATTTGTTTTCTACCAGGTTTTCACAATTCTACTAAAAGTCCTCTCTATAAGAAAGAGAAACACATTCCAATTAGATTTTAACATTCAAATAAACCGTAACGATATTTTAAGTGATATACTATAAAAATATAGATTCCACTGAATATGCCATTGGGTACCATTCAGAAACTGCCTGGTTCACAAAATTCATACATCTCTCCACCCAGAAGATTAAAAACATCAATTTAACATTTAACATATACACCATATTAATGTTACACAAATTAGAGTATCAAATATAACCTCTTTAATAATAGATAACTTATATAACAGTTTTATTATTCTGATCCTGATTTATCAATTAAACTAATATTTCAGAAAACTATGGTATAAATAAGATACATCCATTTTTATGATACAGAAGCTATTCCTTTAAATACATAGGCTATAGCTTTGGTAAGTTATGAACATTTACATAATACATAACAATGAAGAAAAAACATCTTACCAGTGCAATAGGGCTGCAAAGGAAGCTGAAAGAAAAAGAAATGTATTTTACTATTTTAGCATGAAGAAATACTTTCTTCTTACAGATAAGCACTTCCAAGGGGACCCAGCATATTCGGGGCCAGATTCTGTAGACCCCATAAACACTCCTGAGGTAAACTTGCCAAGCCTAAGCTGAGAAAAGGCTTAACCAGGCTTAGCATCTAGGAGAGACCACTAACCTTTCAAAAAAAGCATTGTGGGTAAGCCTGCACTGCACCAAGAGAGCAGCTCACAGTCCAGCTACAGTTTTCACTCCCTCCCTCACATGCCACAGAACATGAGGCCCTACTGTTGCCAACACTCTACAGAAACCACTAGATCAAAAGCATCCCAAAAAGACCCCAGAGGAGCAAACTCCATAGGTAAAGGACCTTAGAACAAAGGGCCACGATTACTGGTGGGCCAGGGTTACAAGTGAAATAGCGAAATAAATACACAAAGCACCACCACCTTTATAAACTACTTTATTGCCTGGGTTTTTACATGAAGTGGAGAAGAAAAGAAGAGACAGAAAAAAAAAAAAAAAAAACCCTCAGGGCAAGGCCAACAGTAACACAGGTCACATCTCAGAATGGACAAAGATCACTGGAGACACCTCTGACTACAGACGCCATGTTCATAAACATGGTATACACATTCAGTTATACACATCACTTTTCAATTGCCCTTGAGAAAAATCCTATCAGGCAGTACAAGGGGGAAACTCAAGGCTTGGGACAAGAAGTGTTTGAAATATCAATTTGTTTTTCACATTTTGAAATATCTATTTGTATAATGACATAGCTGGGGATGGTATGATGTCTGAATACAAATCCATTTATGTCTCTGAAATACTATACAGTCAGAGGTACTTTGATATCATATTTTTAGGGTGCCTGCACTTTGACGGACTCATCCTGAGGTCAGGTGTAATAATAGTTTCCATCTCTGCCTACATGTCAACACTCAAAATGTTTGGACCTTTGGGATTTTAGATTAGGGGTACTCACCCTATTCCTATTTTAAATTTTTTCTAATGTCCATAAAATATTTTCTAAGCTAATACACATTATTGTTGATATACAAATCTGTGAAGATTAATTTGTGACAGATTTGTTTTCAATTTATTGATTAGAGTATTTTCAGCTTATTTTAAATTCTCCATTTTAGACAGTATTATTAACCGGTGATAATTTTTTCTGTCTTATATTTTACCATTAGCATCTTATACTTGGCCAATAACTTCTAGACTACCCTAAAAAAAAAAAAATTCTGGTGAAAAAAACCATGTTAGGCATGACTTCTGTTATTTGAGCAAGTTTCATCTTCTATTCTATAGTGAAAATAAGAATTTGTCAAGGTCACCTTCCTTTGTGTTCTTTTTTTCATTAATTTATTTAATTTATTCACTTAATATCCCAATCACAGCGGCCCCTCCCAGTCCCACTCTTACAAATCCTTCCCCTCCCTACCCTCTCCCTCAGAGAAGGGAAAACCCCCTTGGGTACCACCCCAACCCTGGGACATCTACTCCTAGTGTAACTAAGCATATTCCTTCCCACTAAGACCCAACTAGACAGTCCAGTTAGGGGAGGGGATCCACTGACAGGGAACAGAGACGTAGACAATCCCTGCTCCTACTGTTAGGGGACCAACCCACAAATCCTTCAACACATTTGTCTTGTCTACGGGATATGCAGGGGAAAAGGTAGAACAGAGGCTGAGGGAACAGCAATCAATGACTGCCCCAACTTAAGACCCATCTCATGGGGTAGAGCCAACCCCCAAAACTATTAGTGATACTTTTCCTGAGAGGTTTCATCCAGCAGCGGATAAAAAACCGATGCAGAGACCAACAGCTAAATATCAGGCAGAGCTCAGAGTGTCTTGTGGAAGAATGGGAAATAGAATTAAATGATCTGGAGGGGTCAAGGATACCATGAGAAGATCTACAGCATCCACTAACCTGGGCCCATGGTGGCTCACAGAGACTGAACCACCAATCACAGATATGAAGGGTTACTGACCTGGTAGCCCTATGTATCTGCAGCAGATGTACACCTTTTGTGTTCTTAAAATACCATAATCTCTTGGGAGAAGACGGAAGATGCCAGATGCCTTTAATGGGTTCCTTTAACACCAGTGTGGACAATAGGAAGTCCTGGCACTTTTCAATCTCTTCTGCTCAAGTTAGTGGTAACATCAAACATTTGCTACATACTACCCAGCTGTTTGGAAATCAATAAATCCTCACAGCTTCCCTATGGTGGTGGGCATAAGTAAGGCCTCAATTGTGAAGAACCGGGAACTCACTACAGATGAGCAGCTTGCTGGATAATACACAACAGATTGGGCAAACTAATGGGTTAGCTTTAAGACTTCAGACCAAAAATCCACAAACTATATGGCCTCTACAGAAGAGGACAGACAGGGAGACAGTGCCAATTTCTCAGCCATCTTGTTCACAAAGAATTCCTAATCTCAGTCCCTCTTTAATTTAAATAGAAAAGAACAAAACTGCTGCAACAAATCCCTCAATAAAGGAAATATACTTTACAGACACTACTAATTATTAGAGACAGAGGGAAGGCTCAGGACAGAAAATGTTTGCCACACAAACTTAATAAGCAACCCAAAATCCAAGTGGAAAGCTGGGTGTGGGAGACAACAGCATTTGTAAGCCCAGCCTTGGAAAGACAGGAGGGAGGATTCCCTAGGCTCTCAGGCCAGCCAGTTTAGTCTAATCTCCAAGCCCCAGGCCACAGAGAGACTCTTGTCTCACTACAACAAAGTACACAGATCCTGAAAAGTAACACCCACATTTCATCTGGCTTCTATAGGCACAAGCACATTAATACAGGCACGCCCCCCCCCACACACACACACAGAGAGACAGACAGACAGACAGACAGACAGATGCACACACGCAGGCTCACACATGGAGTAAAATTTTTCTTATATTAAAATTTAGAGACATTTTCTTTAAAATGATGCATAGTATGTCATTTGAAGTTCCAGTAAGACACTGCTCTATGAACATGTGATTTAGGGATAAAGACAAAGTAATAGAAAAAGTGCATTTCTGCCCTTTTCTTGGCTTCAAAAAAGAATATTTTCTCTAAATTTATGTCAGTAATTATTAGCCTTTTTCTATTTGGTGTGTATATGGGGGGGTATGAATCTAACAATACAAGTAATCTACTTTTCTCCACTTAAATAAGCATGTTCTTTTTATGTTCTTGGTAGCTGAGTTTTTATTACTACAAAAAGAAAAAACTTTAAAAAATTTGCAGTAAATAAAAAAATAATTCAAAGAAGGTCAAGGAAAGGTAATTACAGAGGACCCCACTTGCCGTTTACTGTGATGGTTTTGGAAGCCCTGCTGCTTTGACTGGGAGCATCCACACTGCCCACACCAAAGCTCAGCCAGAAGCTGGGCTCTTAGAACTATGTTACCCTGTATCAGTTTTCAATCTTGTGGGATGTGAGGTAAAACAATACAAACAAAGTTTTATGTAAACCTTGCAGCTAGACTCCAGCTACACAGACTGCCCTGCAGAAGGGAGTCTAGAAACAAAAGTTCCTGAATTTAGTTCAGTAATTGTTAGCCTGCCCCAAGGCTGGGGTTCAAAGGGGCCAGAAACTACGGTGTATAGCCAAGTTTGATGGGAGGGTGGAAACCAAACCTAAACCCTGTCCTTGTAGTAAAGCTGAATTGAACCTTTTGTTAAGCCACATACCTAGATGCAACCTGTTCTCCACTTACTTCCTGAAAGTTAGACAGTGCATTGGAGGCACCCAAGGGCCAGGCCTCGGGACTCTCTGCCATGTTAGTAAGCAGAGCGTCCAGAGCCCTGCTATCTGAGTTTGTCTTAGCTTACTGAGCCAGCATAGGTGTGGGAAAGCAGGCAACTGGATATTTTGTCCTACTGGAGCTCTTGACAGCCAAGTTTCTCCTGCCTAAGTCATACTTCACCGGACCCATGCTGACCCACATTCCAACCACAGAGCAAGAATCCAGGGAGAGGTGGAAAGGAGTCCAGCACAGCCAGGTACGAGTTACCTCTTCTCAAGGTGATGCTCAGGGGAGTCCCACAGACCCTCAATCATTACCACCTATCGTGTTGCTCTTGGGTACATTGCTGATGGTGAGACCTGAGCACTGAAGACATGTTGTGTCACACAAAGGACATGGACAGATCAAGCTGGTACTGCCCAGGAAGCTTGTCCTACCAGCTAGCTTTCATAGTGCTAAAAGGTACTATACATGCTAGCTACACAGTCAACAGTTTTACCCAGCTCTGAGCCCTGCAAACAAGCTGCAATAATAACTGCCCTCTCAAGCCATGCCACTGATGAGACGGTGGCATAAATAAAACCTACTACTATTAGCGTCCTAAATAAACATAGTGATAAAATGCCTCTTACGTTATCTTTATACCCACAAATTATCGTCTCTCAACCCTCAGCAGGGAAGCTTCCTTTTATGGTGATAGTGATTAATCCCTAGACCCACAACTGGTCAACATGCAGAGAATACGACTGTGGAGTGGCCAGCTCTAAGATGTCTCTAAGACATCCCCTTCCCTCAAAGCTCAGGGATCATTACCAAAGACAAGTCAGACAGACTGAAGAGTCAGCAGCAGCAGAAGCAAAGCAGTTTTTGCCTGGCATGGCAAGGCCATTGCACACAGAGATTCAGACTGTCACTGCATGCACAGGATATTCACAAGATCCAGTCAGCCAAACTCCCAGCATGGCTTGGGAAAGAGTTCATGAAGTCCTGCCCCATGCCTCTGAAATTTTAGGAATTTCTTATTGTTTAGTTCCTTTTTTCATCACTGTGATTAAATATCATGAGAAACAACCTGAGAAAGGAAGCATTTATGTTCCCTTATGGTTTGAGGTGGTGTTCTTTGCTACAAAAAGGCATGACAGTGAGTGACAGTGAGCACCTCAGGCAGCTAATTACAGGACCCATAGTCTAGAGGTAGAGAGCCCTCTGGAATCTGGCTGCTCCCACAGAGACTTCAAACCTAAAGGCTCAGCCTTCGTGACCCATTTTCCTCCAGTTAGACCTACCTCGTAAGAAATATACAACCTTCTTAAACAGAGCCACCAATAGGGGAAGAAGTGTTTCAACACATTAAGTTTATAGGATATACTTAACTTTCAAAGAGTAGCAAAGTGACTGACAGCTTGACCAAGGTTGACTATCACAGAACAACCGGAGCAAAGGCCAGCTGCTCTGTACAAGACTTACTGTAAGAATGGAAGAGTCCCTTAGTAAGTCTCCTGACGGCCAACCGGGGTTTATTACCCAGGAGCAAGGTGACAGTGCAGACTCTCAGACCACAGCCTGGCCTCCCAGCCAACAATCAACATGTCAAGAAGCCTGAGGAAGACAGACAGCTCCGTGACATTTCCTAGCAGACCTCTACAGGACGAGGTGGCCTTGAAGCACAGCCATGGGAGGAGCACACCACCACTGAATTCTTGGGTCCCACTCTTAGATCTTGATTCAACAGGTAGAGGGGCTCGAAACCATACATTATTAGTAAACCCTCAAATAGTTCACATAGTCCACACTTTGAGAAGTGGTACAATTATGATATCACACTCAGCGAAAAGAGCAGGCTGACAATAAGATGTGGAGGCCTGGAGGGCGGTGACAGAAAGATGAGGAAAAGGGAAGTACAAATTCAAAAGCTCACAAATGATAATTCAGGAAGGGAAAGAGTAAAAATTCATAAACTCCCTTCTTATAAGAAAGCCCTTCCCAAGAAGAAACGCTTTTCAGGTTTTATAAGACATCATCAACTTAGCCTATGAGTCTCATTTGCAGAGTACAGAATGGGGTGGGGGGGGGAGCTTATTTCAACCTGCAGGGCTTAAGTAGGACCCACAGCTCTTACCACCAGCACTTGACTTCCGGTTCCACAAACTTCAAAGCCTTGAGAGGTTTGATCCCTTTCATTTGTTCCCTCTTTGGGATTGGGGAAAGAAGGCACGAGCTCAATTTACCTAATCGAGAGATTAAGTCTCAAAATGAGACGCAGAGCTGCATTTAAAATTCACATCCTGACTTAAAGCAAGCATCTCTGGTACGATCTGGAACTCACAGTGGTATGGAATGATGACCAGCATTTGGCACTGAGAAAAACAGTATTAGACAATAGCTAAGAAAAAAACTTAGAAACTCCTATCTATAATGATAGTATGAATGTCTGCTCATGGATATTATAAGATATCCAGGAGTCCATATAAAGAACTAGTGGCTTTTATTTCCCCCAAGGGGCCCAAGGTCTCATGTAGCAAAGATACAACAAAACATGGGAGAGCGCTCAGGGTTCCCTGACTCCAAGTTCAGACGTGAAAATACTGAGCACATTAGCCAAAAGAGCGAAGTAACATGGAAAGAAATGTCTTAGAAGTCACAACAGATTCAAAGAAAAAAACGATGTGTTCTAAATGAATACATGAAAATAACAAAGCACAGAAAATGTACACTTCCATCCCACGGACAACATGGCTGGGACTCTTAACAGAAAACACACAAAGTCAGCCCTCACATACTTTAAATATGAATGTATGTACGAAACACAAGACACGTTTTAAAGGCAGTGAATTCTATCTTTCTTTTGAAGTATAGCCTTATACAAATATTTCTAAATCAAACAATAACTCACATTGCTAATTTCCATACATTAACTTCCTCTTCATTAGCAAAACACAATATATCTTACTGTCTTAAGAACAAAAAAATAAAGTATACAACCAAAATAATATTCTTCTGAGCATGCAGAGGGAAATTCCAAAACCTAATAAATCTGAGGAAAGTGTAGAATGCAGGTTTCGTTAACATAGAACAAGATGCAAAGACAAGCACAAATACACACACACACATACAAATATATAAATATAACCTCCTGGGTTCATATAAGTCATCCATATGTATATGGCGCTAGAGCCTGACACATGAACTGGAGGATCCAGGCTGCTTCTGATCTGAAAGCTTCCTCCCTAAGGACCTTTCATGATATCAAAAGGCACCATGCACAAACTTCCAAGGGAGGAAAACCACCAACAGTCTATTCGACTATGACACCTCTGAACTAAATAATGACTACCGTGGCACAACAGCCCTAAGTGTAACAGTGGCACACATATCTTGGTGGTAAACACCAGCTGATTGGACTTAAGGCCCAATCAACAAGAGGGAAGTCATGTCTGGAACTAGAAACCCAGTCAACTCCCCAGGGCTCGGGAAGTCACCAATCTTGAAGGAGAACCTATACCTACCATTACTACATCAGCGTAATACCTAACTACATTCTACGTATTTATCAGTACCCACACGTTAATGCAGCCCTCACCACTCACAGGAATGGTTCCTTGCCACAGACCGGAACCATTACAGAAAATCACAACCAGTGACTGCAGATGCAGATAACAAGTGATCGGTCGTGTGGCTGGTGTCCAGCACCAACTGACACATACATCTAAAATCCAGTTGCTTCACCTAAAGCTCAGGGATCACAGGGGAAGATGGGACAGAAAGATACAAGTCTTTAGTAATTTTAAACAAGATTATTCCCTGATAAAGCATTCTAATGTTAAGATAATGAAACCCCTTCAAATTACAAACTGCCTGTGGGTATCACAAGAATTAGCTTCTCATTTAACTTAAATGAGTCAGAAAACATGACTTATTAAGTATCTTTTTTTAATAGCACTGCCAAACAACCAATTATCCTTCCTTAAATTCAGAATTTATTCATGTTTTCAAAATTAAACAGGAAATCAAAATGAACATGGTGTTGAGCTGGATAGACCTGTGGGTATAGAAATCAGAATGATCCTCCAACTGTGCAGAAACAGAAATCTCTGCTTTCTAATGACTCAACTAGTCTCAGGGAGTCTGAGGTCCTGTTCCCACCAATGGGTCTTTGATTGTTGTCTATGCTTCAGATCTGAGACCAACAATTGACCAACAGGACTGACAAAGAGTTGGCTGCAAGCCCAAACCTCATCCAGGAAACTCAAGAATGATGCCCACACGGGTAAATTTCTCAACAATAACATTACTTGAGGGGATTTCTATAAATATTAAGGATAGTGAGGAACAAAAAATCAAAGTCTTCTAAAAACAAATTTTAACTAGTAGAACCGCAGAAGAACGATAAAAATTATGTAGACAGCTATGATTAATTACTACACTGAACAAGAATGAAGGTGGGACAATAACAAAACTTTTCCCAAATTAAAACTTTACCTAGGCAGCAAACTCTAAAAGCGACTGGTGAACTTGGACGTAAGCCGTGCTCTAAGATCCAGCTGAAGCTACAGTTAAAGAACATTTAAACCACCTCCATCCTCATCAGGCTGTGAGCCAAATACAAATTTTGTCGATGCTTTGGGTGACAGTTATGTCAACAGTTACCTCTACATTAAGTCACAATTATAAACTGAGGTCCAAATATTCCTCTTGTGATGGCTCTGGTGCTAGAAGGCACACCTGACAACCAGCTATTCAGAAGGAGTCAAACACAGGGAAAGACACTAACAAAGAAGATGGATGACTTAACTGTCCACTAAAGGGCCTTGCTTTGGTCTCAACCTCAAACAAAAGGCTAACAGAGATGCCTATCAACATGTCAAAGTGGACTGATCCAGGTTCTCAGAACATCTCTCAGTCCCCACCTGTGGCAGGATCCTCCTAGCTGGCACACCCCATCCCCAATCCTGAACTCTCCAGCCCAGGGTCTGGCTGCACTTCCTCCAGCTCTTCCTCCCTATACAACCCAGCCATTTTGGTTATTCACCTCTTTTTACCTTTTGGCCCCTTGACCTCTTGGCCACTGCTCCTGGTTCCCCTCCCTCCTTCTCCCTTCTCCCTCTGCACTCTATTCATAAGGCCAGGTCCAGTCTGCTAGTCATGTCCACTCTGGACTCTCCCAGATGTTCTCCCTTGTATCCATAACAAAAACCTCAACCCTTAGGAACAGTCATGTCCTCCTTTTTTAAATTTTATTTATTTTATATATATGATGAGTACACTGTAGCTGTCTTCAGACACACCAGAAGAGGGCATCCAATCCCATTACCGATGGTTGTGAGCCACCATGTGGTTGCTGGGAATTGAACTCAGGACCTCTGGAAGAGCAGTCAGTGCTCTTAACTGCTGAGCCACCTCTCCAGCCCCATGGCCTCCTTTTATTTATTTTTTTCAATTAATCATAATAGTGGTAAGAAAATAAAAAGTATTATTAAAGCACATTCCACAACTGTTGTAGACTGATGCATTGTCAAAGTTAATTCTACTTTTAAAATATAATCTTCTGAAATGACTCTTGATTGAATTATAAAAGATCACCCACAGGAAATGAGTTTCTTCATGGGGTTAAAAGTGTGTATCTACAAGTGGATAAGACTTTTACTAGTTCTGATTACTGGGAAGAACTGGAATAAAAAAAAAAAAAAAAAAAAAAAAAAAAAAAAAAAAAAAACCTAACAAGTTATCTCCTAGAAATGTCCCAATGGTAAATCTCAGCTAACTGCAAAAGATGAACCCAAAATATAAGTTTACAAGTAAATATGTAAATAATAAAAGGTTTTCAGTCTATGAAATGAAAATGTCATTAATTAAACTTACAGAAGACATTAATACATCTTTACACTCATTAAGAAACACTAATACCATACAGTAGGCTAAAGCTTAAAGTGACCAGCTGGAGAGAGGTGGGGGGAGATTAAATTTCAGTCTCTTTCAGTATCAATGTCCTATTAGTGACAAAAAGAAATCAAAAAGAATACAGCCTTACACTTACAAGAAGTGAACTAAGTTCACTGCATGCAGTCTCGGTGCTTACGAGCGCCTGATGTTCAGAGACTTCATGTTTAGAGCGCCTTATTAACAATAGGCATATTTAGGTGATTCGAAATATTCTTAAGAGTTAACCAGAAGTCTATTTTACAAAGAGAGAAGTTGGTTTCAAAAGCCCAAATGTCCATCTTTTCTCTGGCTTTGCTGGGATTCCGTAATTAACAGAAACACACCTCACAGCTGCTCGCTTGGCTGGGTCCAAGCTCTTGCCTGACAGTCAGCACAGGAGGGGCCAATGTTCCCTGGGCTTCACACTTCAGCTTCTCTCCTCCTACAGCCCAAGCACTAACCTGCTTTCTTTTCATTCTTCATTCTGCTCTCTCTATATATAATTCCTTACTTCTTCTGAATAAAGAAACAAGGCAGAAGCTTGTCCTTGCACAAACTGCTGGGGTTTCTCAGAACAGGCTGGGGTGGGGGGCTCCGTGTGTCTACATGCTGCATGCTCACCAGAAGAAACACTACATAGCAATTAAGAACATGGACTCAAAAGACGAGGGGCTTGGGTTTGAATCTTGACCTTAAAAATTCCAGGAGTGACTTTGCCTAAGGTACTAAGCACCTATGTGCTTCCAATCCCCTGTTTAGTAAATATGACAGTCACAATGCCATGGTCAGGCTCCAGTCTACTGTTAAATGACTTTGTCTGAATCCATGCCCCTGACCGCAGTGTACAATGTTTGTGGTGTACAAAGTCAAATAACCTGACTGAGTATCACCCATTAGATGGAAACTTACCACTGTCTAGTCCAGTCAGAATTTCTACTTATCACCACCTGACATTTCCAACTGGAGATCCCACACACCTGGATTACAGTGTAACTGGGATACAATCTTTACTCTTTTCCATCAAACCTGTCCTGTTCCACATCTGTACAGTCTTCGCTGTCTCCCCTAGAAAACAAGCCCTCCCTTTCCCAAACACCAAGATCTATTCATCCCCAAGTTCTGCAATTACACCTCCAAATCCCATCTGAAAGCTATCCCCTTCTCACTGCCTCCACAGCAGTGCCCTCTATTCATGCCAACAACTCGTATGGGCCCTGACAGAGCCCCACCTCAGGGTGGGAACAGAGGTCTCCCTTGTCTTTGCATTGCCTCAACCCATTTTTCTAGCACAAAGTTCTCAAAATTAAACTGTAAACATCTGAGGGGCTTTCCACTGCTACAGGAATAAACCCAGCTCCTATCCAGATCTGGTGCACAGGCTACCTTTCCTCCTTGACAGGACAACTGAGACCTGTCCCTTTCTTCCCACATGTCCCTGGGAGAGAGATGCACCCTGTCATCCTCTGTACAGTTCACACCAGCTCAGCCTGGAAATAGGTCCCACTGCTTCTTCACTGTATGGCAAAGGTCAAGCACAGAGTGCCTTGCCATGGCTTTTCTTGGCTTTATTAACATGATCATTCCCTGACTTTGGGAATCATTTGTTTACTTTGCTTCACTTTCTCCAATGCAGAAGCCCTTCCTTTCCTCCAATGCACTTACTATGAAGTGAAACCACCTAGTCATGTATTCTTCTTACTTCCAGAATCTAAGTTCCATTGGAGTAGGCTGTACAGTTTTGTTGTCTATCTTTTTCCCAGAATGCACCTGGCACCTGGGTAATACAAAGAAACCACACACACTATTTTCCATGTATTATCACACTTATTCTTTTACTCTAAGCAAAGCATTTACTATTCCCATCTTAAAGGTAAAGCAAGGATGGAAAACATTGAGGAAGAGTTGAAACAGCTTTTGAGTGTAGAAACAGGCCTTCCAATGCAGGTCAGCTCTGAAATACCAGATGGCTTCCACCACACCACACCACAACCCTGCTGGCCCATCTCAGGTCCCAGTATCCAGCCATACTCAACTCTCTGCCTCTATAGGCTTCCTCCCCGTCCCTAGCTAGTCACAGGCTTTCACAAGCCATGATTTTTGAAAGAACAGTTTCAGTATGGTGGCTGCCTCCCCAGTCATGCTAGCCAGTGTTTGGGAAGCATTCTGGCTGCCACCACTGGACAAGTGCCACTAGGTAGAACCTGGGACACTGTGACAATCCCTGAGAACACAGGATAGTCCCACTCAAAACATCATGAAGCTCATGGGGATTGCAGTTGCCACAGGAACCAGGCCAGAAGTGCGAAAGTGACATAACCTTCTGTCTTGGTCACTGTTATGGCTGTGAAGAGACACCATGACCACTGGAAGCATGACACCCTAGATACACAATTAAGTGGTTTGATACGTGGTTCGTTTTAAGTGTTCAGACAACTCCAGTGTACAGCTCAGGTTAAGAACTGCTGGTCTAATCCAGATCTCTCAAAGTCCACATCAATAAACCAATGTTAAAAGGCTAAATTCTTGGCTCAGAAACCCACCCAGTTTGAGGCAGGCATGGGAAGAGAGGCATGAGACCGCGTGGAAGTCCCAGTTTCATTTCTCTTGCTATTATGAAATATCCTGACCAAAAGCAACACAGGGAAGGGAAAGGTTCAGTTGCTTTAAAATCCCAGGTTACAGCCCATACTACTTGGGCAACTAAGAGCCCAAGGCATCCCGCTCACAGTGCATTCATCTTCGCTTGCTCGGTTCTCACCCAGCTCCTCCTCTCTCACTGCCTAGGGAGTGGAATGGCACAGCAAACAATTGCCTGGGTCCATCAGTCAACAGTGAAGACAACCTCCTACTGGCCACGCTCAGATAGATAATTCTACGACTCTCTTCCCAGGTAATTCTAAAGCTCCGTCAATTGACAGTTAAAATTAACCAGCACAGAGGGAAAGAAAGAAAAAGAACTTACTGAAAGGTGGTATGAGCTGGAACTTTGCTGTTTACTGTCCATCTTCCACCTGGGCCCTAACCCCGTCCAAGGAGGTTGGCTCTACAGGCCGTTTCAGTAGCCTGCAAGGTCACTGCAAGCAGGAGACCAGAGAGTGGGAAGGCTGTGTAACTCTTCTTGGGCTCCCTCAAGCACAGCTGAGCACACTTCCTGACAGAGCCAGTTCTCCAAACCTCACTCTTCTCCATCAGTGCATTCCCACTGTTCACAGCCTTAACAGTCTTTGTAGGTTTCTCAACCCTGTTCTTACCTCTGAAAATAGCTCAGTAATTAGTGCTTCTTTCCTGAGCACAGAAATCTATACAGACATATCTGTGTACTGGGATGAGCTTTCTATGGTGGGAGCAGGTTGGAGGCCATGTGTATTATTTGCTGTAGTCAGAAAAGTTTGAAAACATTTTCAAGGTTCTTCCTCCACCACTGCCTCCTGTAGCTGGGGGCAAGTGAACTGAAACTTCTAAAATTAAACATTTTGAACCTCTTTAATTGTCACCATTAAATAAGTAGTAACGTCCACATATAAGAAAAATCATATGTATTTACTAAAACAGGCAACGCTCATCAATGCACCATGGGAAGAGCCACCTTGGCAAGTGACTTATCAGCGTCCAGTACACATGAAGAAAACCTCTAACCAGCTCTAAAATGTGCTGCTATAATGGCACTCCAAGTTAAGAAATTTATTATAAAGTAATGAATAAAGCCATTTGTCACAGCTTAATATGTGGTTTTTAGAGCTGAGCAGCTGTAAGTAAGTAATTCAAGCAACAAGTGACTAGCCATACCTCTCAACATGGAAGAGTAAGGAGTTATTTTCAAGTTCCATCCTGAAATGCAACTCTCACACTGGAGGACAAAAATCGGAGGAAATAAAGCAGCCCACAAACACATGGAAATTGCTAGAACCCCTCTGCAGGGTCAGTGGCTTTCTGAGCTTTGGCAACACGGTGGTACAAAGGATATCACTATAGATACCGGTCTTGAGGGTACAGGGCCAGAGCTGAATCAAGGACATCAGGTCTGATCACTCAGCAGAGTTGTCTCTCCAGGTGCCGTGTGGTCTCACAGCAGATGGCCAGCAAGAAGACAAAGACTGTGGTGTTCCTCCTAACTCCACATCCCTGTGACATCTAGCCAGGGTACATCTAAGACTATGGTCTGCCACATTCATTATACTTCTGCTTACAATGTCAAAAGGAGAAAATCAAGAGAAATGATACCCTGATGCATTGAACAAAATGGTATTTCTGCAAGGGCATTACTACAGGCAAATATAAGCCATCCGGTATAAGGAAACACAAAGGAACTGTACCAGAAGATATGAAAAAAGCTGTATCCTATAAAACCTATTATTTCTCCCTAAAACAGTGCTGCCCCTTACTTTACTACACTTGCTGTTTATACTAGCCATTCACAAAAGCTGGAGATTTATTCTGTTATGGGATCAGAAATCAGGATTATGCATTTGCTTTTACATTGGAACGGATGCTGTTAAGTGCTTTGGCCACAAACATGCGTCACCCACGGAGTTTTTAGTTTTGTTCTTCAGGACATCCCTGGGTAAGTAGGGGATGGGATAACTCCATATAACACAGGAAAGGCCCTCAACGTGAGACCGAAACCAAAACCAAGCACTCCGCACCAGCTCTGATTGCCTTCAACCTCATCCACTGTACCACGCTGCCTCCCCAAGGTGAATTTAACCTGTACACTTGCCAGGTTCTCAAGCTCTCTGCTGGTGGAAGGCATGATGAAAATAATCAATTTGCCAAATCTTGGCCCAACTATTTAAAAAAAAAAAAAAAAATCCTAGTAACAACGCTAGCCTTCTTGAACCCACAAACATAGCCACGACTGGCCTTCAGTAACTATATGGCTGCCGTAGAGGCTGTCCCCACAGGAAGGCTGGTTGTGCTGTATAGTCTGTCTAATCCCCAAACTCCAAGCACCCCAAACTCTTAGAAGTCATTAAGCAACAGTGAAAAGAGAGTAAGAAAATATCACTACATAATTCAACAGCTAAATCCCATCACAAAAATATTACAGAATCTTTATGAAGGGCGTGGAAAAATTAGGCCTATTAATTCAACTTCTATAAACTTGCCTTATCCGACAAAGTCAATCGGAAAACGAACCCAGAAGACGGTCCATACGTGAATGCTTCAACTTTATTCCTTTCAGACACACAGTTACAAGCCATCCATTTAGTGCATGGAAGAAGGTAGAGATGCCAGGAGGCAAGGTTAAAGCTTGGGCATCCAAAACACGACAGAGCCTGCAAAGTGACAGAACCACGAAGTGCCACCCTCAGTGTTTGCGGCCAAGAAGGGGAAAAGCACGCTAAAATTTAATTATAAGTTTGGCAACTTTCTAAGACAAGAAACCTGAGTATTTCGAGCTCCAGGAATCGCTCGCGTCACCAAGCAAACCATCCTCGGAAGTAGCGGCTGAGCCAGGGGCAAAGAGTGGACTGCCTTTGCAGGCAGAAGCCTGTCTCTTCGGCGCGGACCGGCCCGCCCGCGGCCAGCCGAGCAGCTGTTGATCTCGGGGCCATGTTTTTAAAAGCCCGGGCGGACGGCGGGGCGGAGGATGCGTGAAGCTGAGCCCCGGAAGGAGCGGGGAGGAGTAGGGAGGAGGCAGGAGCGTCCCGAGAAAAGTCGGAGAGGGCTGCTAACTGGCTCACCTAGCAGCAGCGTGCTCCAGGTCCGGCCGCGCCCGCGCCGCAGGCCCAGCGCCCAGTGCAGCCCGGCCGCCAGGCGGCCCGCGAGGCCGTCCGGGGCGGGCGCGGCGGTCTCCGCGCGGGGCCCCTTCCTGCCCGCGGTGCCCCTGCGCCCCGGCGACGGCGGCGAGCGCTCCGGCCCCTGCTCCCCAGCGCCCACATCGGATGCCCGGCTCAGTGGCGGCGGCGACGAGCGGGCCGACCGGGGCGGCCTGGGAGCCGCGTCCCGGTGCTTGCTCCGCGCCTGCAAGACCATCTTGGCATAGTCGCGCCCGCTAGCTGCGCGCGCCCGAACGGCGGCCGGGATCCGCGGACTGGCGGTCGCTCACTCTGGCCGGCGAGGGCGGGCCGGGAGGCGGGGACAGCGCGGGCCAGGCGGCCGCTGCCTACTGCGGGGCGGCCGAGAGGCGGCGCCGGACTCCCGCGCCTCCGCCGTTGCCGCTCTCGGGTTGCCAGGGCGACAACGGAACGCCGCGGGGCGGAGGCGGGGACAAACTGCGAGCGGCGCGGCTCCGCCCCTCCGGGGCTCGCGCCCAGGCGCGCTCCAGCGGCCAAGCGCGCACGCGCGGGCTGCGAGCGGGGCGGGACCGGCGGCCCGGGGAGTAGCGTGGACGACCTCCCGGAAGCCGCCGTGAGCCCTCGGGAACAGGCGGTCGGGCTGTGAGGCGGCGTGGCGCCGGGCGGGAACCGGGTGGCCTCGGAACGGGGGCTGTGAGTGCGCTCCGGGGCTCTGTGCATCTGGCTTGTGCAGGAAACTAACGGGGTAAAGTGTGACCTCGCCACTCAGAGCTTTCTGGTTCAAGAATGAGAAGCAGGGACTGGACTGAGTATTCAAATAAGTGTCCAGTAGGTTGGAGTAGGAATGTAAACTGAAAGCCTGGGTAGGAACCCGAACTCAAATCATAAATGAAAAGGGCCTGTCAGGGAAGGTTATCCACATGTTAACTTTTACCTGATGTATCCTCAAAGTATGGAAACTGCTAAAAGATGCGACACTTGAAAACGAATTTTCTCATAGCAGGATGTAAGAGTTAATGAAGAAACCCAGGGAAAGAAAGAAAAAAAAAAAAAGAATAGAATCTATTCTAAGTTAACCTTCCTTGCCTCCAGCCCATTGCTACTTGCACAAAGCCGTGGAGAATTGCAGCAGAGAGACTTATTTCTTGGCTCCTGTCCAAATGAGCTTGTTCCAAGATGTCTGGATGTTGGAAATCAAGGCACATCGTTCCACTTTTCTCCACTGTAATTACAGGGGTTTCAGGAGGCTCTGGCTTCTCTTGCTCACGACTTTATTAATATGAGCATTTATTAACTCAGGCACAAAGAATGGATTTTGTGAAAGGACTTACCGCTATATTAAACTTTGTAAGTTTCCTGAGTTTGAATAATAAGTCGTGTATTGAAAACAAGGAACAACTGTTTAAGACACCTCTATAAAAAATGATTGACAGTGCTATACTGGGGTGTATATTGTGAAACACGGTATCAGGTTGATATAGTGTTATTTTGGGAGTTGATACTAAATTTATAACCCGCCAGATTAAAAGAAATTGACTTCAGTATCTGCCATAGACAATAGCAGTGATTTCATCACTTAGCATATTTATTAATTAGAAGACACACGGAGCTACAGTATTGGATTGCTTGTCTCTCAGATGCGGAGTGTCAAGGACTGCCTCCCAGTCAGTTTTTCCAATGGAGTGTCACTGGGTATACCAGCCACATTCCAGAGCAGGCCTCATGCCCACCAGTAGTTGGCCAACACAAAAAGCAAACTCTATGGTTATGTTTTTGTGGAGTTTTTGTTTAATTTTGACATTTCTTCTTGTTGTTGTACTGATCTTTTGCTTGTTCTGGTTTTCATTTGTGTGCTTTTGAGAGGTATGTTTTGTTTTTTGTTTTTTTTAAGAGAGTTGGGGGTAGGAAGTTTAGGGTAGGGAGGTTCTGGAAAAAATTAGGGAGGGGAAAATGATCAAAATATACTGTATAAAAAAATTAAAGTGTGTACAAAAAGAAAATCGTTTCCTCACGCGGGGCTCTGTGAGGGAACTTGTGATGGCGATAGTGGGGAAGAGGGGACTGCTTTTCTTTAATTGATTCTATTCTGTCAGATGATTTTCTTGTTCAGTGAGTGAATGAATGAGTAGAGGAAACAGCATAATCAAACAGTCATCCATAACATGATGCCCCTAGCTCTTGTACATTCTCCACAGGGTCTGAGTTTCTGGAGGACAACAAATCTCTGTTGTCCTCATCTTTAACTGCGGCTCTGATCCAAACTCAGAACATGGCTGAAAATTTGCTCGGTTGACTTGGAAAAGGACCACTTAGTGGTGAGGCAGACCCAGTAGATCTTAGTTCCTCTCTCCTGTGATTCATGCAACCCACAGAGAATCTCAAACAAGGGAAGTGTAAGCTGTTGGTGAGAAGGGGGACGGTTGCTTGGTTTGAGTATGGAGTTTTGTTTTTTTGGTTTCCATTTTTTTTTATCTGATGATTTTGACAGGCATTATAGTACATTGCTGCAATCATAACACTTCGGGGTAAGATGAAGCAAAAGGATATATCACATTTGAGGACAGCCTGTGCTACACAGCAATACCCTATCCAAAAGGAAAAAAGGGGCAGGAGATTCTTCTAGACCCAAGTTGAAACCCCTGCTCTGACTCCTGGCATGATTCCCCTACTTATACCCTTTATCTTTTGAGTCTCAGTTTCCCATCTCTGGAGTCAGGAGTATGAAAACAGTCTATCCGATTTGCAGAATTTGAAAATGAGTAGGTAGAATTTCTAACAATCCTGTCTACCAAGGCTGTTGTTCTATGAAGGTTCAAGGAGACTTGAGCAAAGCACTTGCTCTAAGTGTTAAGAGCACTGGGCATTGACAAGGAAGAGAGGGGTTGGTTGCCCTCCCGGTGACTTGGGCTGACAATCCACGATTCTTTGAGACAAGAGGTGACTCAGGAGCAGAGACAGGAAAGCAAGGGCCACCCTAGACTTTAATGGTCCTCAACTCCTTGGGTGCTAGGCTTCTCAGATCTGACCTGGACTCTTACTGACCCTGCTCCCACAAGTGCTTTACAAAGTAATGTCCTTTTCATGAATCATTAAGCCTAGATAAAATAGCAGGCTACTCTTTCTGCCCCATCCCTCAAAGGGAGGATATTTTGCCCTAGGAAATGATAGAGCTGAAAAATGAAGCCTTTAGAGAATATACCAGACTTGGTTTAATCTTTTAAAAAAAATCCAGAAGAGCCAGAATACAGTTTATTCATCTCTGTATTCTTAGACCAGTGCCTGCCACATAGTGGTAAATATTTAAAAAAAAAAAAAAAAAACTAAAAGCTACATTTTAATAATTAAAAAATATGCTAGCTGGAGAGATGGCTCAGAGGTTTAGAGCACTAACTGTTCCTCCAACCAGTCCTTAGTTCAATGCCCAGCAATGACTTGCTGGCTCACAACTATCTGTAGTGGGATATGATGCCCTCTTCTGGTGTGTCTAAAGACAGTGACCATGTACTCATACAAATGAAATAAATAAAATCCTTTAAAAGAAATGTGCACAATTACATGAAACACATGAATCAATAAAAGGCTATAATAAATTTAAATTAAGTATTGGTAGTGAGCTCCTTTACTACAGTCTAAGCTTTAATGATACACCAGAATGATAATTCCTACTGTGACATTATAGAATACTAGGCTAAGACAAACAATCTAAGCCAGGACCAGAAAGAACTACTACTCAAGAAAGGTTCCAAGGCTGATCCCTGAACAAAACACCAATCCCCTTCTCACTTTATACTTTGCCCATGGAAATAAAAGCTTTGTGTTGAGGACACTTTGCGTGCAACTTCAAGGATAAGTGGTAGAGGATGTAAAGACAAAGTAGACATAGAATGAAGATTAAAATTATAAAATCCTAAAGCAAGACAAGTAATGCAGGAAGGTAAAAGTTAGTAATATCAAATGAGTAATGAGGAAAGTAAGCGAGATCAAGGCAGACCGTGCTGGGAATTGGCCTCCTCTGTTATCATTTAAGGCTCTATTTTGGATCTTCCAAATGCCTTTTCCTTCCCCCAACCTCCCGCCCCAACCTCATTTTCCTATTCATAGGTATTCTACAGACAATTGTAGAATCTCTGGTGCTAATTTTTATTCTCTTGAGCTAGATCATTTGAGCTCTATTTTAAAGAACTACTCTAAAGTTAGTTCCAGATTCTGGTTTCCTGGCTCAACAGCTGTTTCTACCAAGACAGGAACCAGAATAATTCTGTCACTTCACTGAAACTTAAGTTGGTACAAAAGATCTATCTGTGTAGCAACTGGCTTCCAGCAAATCTGCAACATTAGCCTGTCATTGTATTTGTTTTAATGTATCTCTAAAGTGGGGAGAAAATATATAAATTGCTACTTAATTGCTTTTTATATTTTTTTTATCTTGTGTCTTTCTTGATTCTGACCTTGTAACTTATTCATACACCCATGAGTGTTCCCCAGAGAGTTTATTATTAGGCTTAGTTATAGGACTCAGCTGATCACTGTGGCAGAAGTGCATGTCCATTAAACTAAAGTATAATTCCAATTATTGGGGGTTTACTAGGTCCCAAGTGCCTTAGCATATATTAGAGACATTAAAAATTCATATGTCAAATCTCTATCCTGAAAGAGCATATGGTTTAATTGGTGAGGCAAAATAAACTAGAACAAAATATGCTCACATAGCAAAATGTATTATTTAGAACATAAGGACTAAATTCAAAAGATGTGATGGCAGGCATGATGGAGTTTTCAGAGGGAAGTGAAATGTAGACTAGGCATAGATTTTTTGCTTAAATAGAAAGAAATGTGGAAGAACCACAGTAAACAGCAAAAAAAAAAAAAAAAAAAATATTTCTGAAGCCCTTGGCCTGTATTTGGCAGATAGCATATTTTAATATGACCATCTGAAATCCTGTTTGAAATGAAGGAAGGTGTAGAGGAATTTTAGTCCAGCAACATGGCTGCTCTGGAAAGGAATCATATCCAAAGATATGATGCAGCTGGAATACAGACAGACTCTTAGTATACATCTTTTATCCCCAACAATGAAGGTAAGGTCAGTTTGAAAAAGGAAGAAGCCATTTTTGAAAGAGATGCCTAATTGAGGGGCAGACAAAGTGATGAATCAGAGAAAGATTTGACAGAAAGCATGAGAGATAGAATATGCCCAACTCACATGAGAACAGCAAAGGAAAAGAGACTAGAGCAGCAAGAGAGAAAAAAGATGGTGTTGGGTGGGTATGGCAGTTTTACCAGGACAGTCTTACAGACACAGGATATATATAGAGAAAGCTAGACACAGATAAGGCAGAGTGAGCCAGAGAATGAGGAAGAGCCCGAAGATTAGAACATAGTGCCAAAGTTAGTATGAGACTAGGAAGAGCAATTTACTCAGAAGCCAAGAGAAGTTGGATTGAGTCAGTCAACTTGGAAGATTAGATTGTACAGAGGTAGATGCTTTCAGGCCTAGGCCTAGGGGCAGTTAGAACAGAGAAGGAAAAACTTTGGGCTCAGCCTAAGCCATGTATTTGCAAAGCTTGGGTATGGCCCTCATGACTTCATCTGAGGAAATAAAAGCAAAATTTACAGATGGAACTGAATATGAGTTATCTTATGAATGGGCTGTGAAATGTTCAGAATGCACAGCCCATGATGTGGCTTTCAGTGCTCCCAGATCTGCCTGGGTCAGAGAGCACCCAAAGTACTGTGTTCCTGTCTCTCAAAGTGTCACAGATTAAAGGCTTGATTTCTCAGATGGTAGTACTATTGGAAGTAGGAGCATGACTGAGGGGATAATGGCACTGTAGAATTTAATGTTTCCTGACTGGGGTTTGCTCCAGTGTTATTGGTATTCTTTTCTTCCTCTTTGTAATAGGAATACCTATCCAGTGCCATTATATGTTGGAAGTATGTGACTTATTTTTTTAAAAATTTATAGTTGTTCATAGCTAAGAGTTTCCCATAGATCTCAAAGGAAACTTTGGATTAAACTTTGAACAATACTTGAAACTTTAATGCTTTGGTGAGTCTTGGAGAAGGGTTGAATGCATTTTGCTTTGTGAGATGGATATGAAGCTTTCAGGACCAGGTATATAATGCCTACACCATCCTACTATCTTGGCATCTCACTCTAACTACTATCAACTAGATGCTTCATTCACTCTTGATTCCTCTGGGTGATTTCAACAGTCACAAGCATGGTCAGTCATCTCCTATCTTAAATAGCATCTCCCTTCAAAGCAGTATCTCAATAGTACCATCCTCTTCTTCCTTCACCCATAGATACTCTAAGCAGAGTTATTCTACCTGCTGTCCCTGTGCCCTTATCTTCCTCCCAAGCTCACAGAACCCTGGCATTTGCATATAATGTTCTACAGACTCTTCTGCTAATGTCATAATAACCTCCACATTTTCAACTTCATAGAAACGTAAGTCTTCATCTGCCCTGAAATCTGATCACTCACTTTCCATGGTCCTTTCCTCCATAGCATCTGGTGGTCCTCTTCTCCACAGCATCTGGTCACTCACTTCCTGTGGTCCCTCTGAACCACCCTCTTGAGCTTTGTGATTCTTTTGTCTGCTTTTTCACTTTGTTCTTCTTTGACAGTACATCTTGTTTATAGGGACTCATGTTCCCTAGGATTTGAAAGCTTCGTCTTTTCTTTTTATTCCATGTTCCCCGGGCAATATTCTGACTTTGTATTACCAACATATGTTGACAGTGAAGTGTGCTGCAGAGGGCAGCTGTTTACATCATGGCAGCCAAGTCATAGAGGAAAGGAGAACCACTCGGGCCTGCAGCCAATGGGCTCACGCTAACAAACACTCAGGATATGGTTCCCCCTCAATTAATCTTTCTGTAAACACCCTCACAAAACACCCAGACATGTACCTAAGTCTCCCAGGGGATTCTAAATCTACTCACATTGACAATTAAGCTTAATAATCATATTCTTTGCTACACATATCTAAACCTGTGCCCTCAATTCCCCTCCCTGACATTCAGAGCCAAATACATTACCGCGCACTCAATACTTGAACTAGAACTTCCACTAGTACCTCAAATGCCCAAATTTCAACCCATATTTTCTCAAGTGTCTTGTCTGAGCAAGTAAGCATTCCCTCAATCCAGGAAGTTATTCTTCCTTCTTGTAATTCCTCAAACTTGATCAATCTATAATCCTAGGCTAATCAACATCTGTCATTTCTCTCCTATAATCCATCAAAGCCTTCAAACTCACCCAAAGTGGTCTCTGCATCTTCTCTAAATACCCATCAACCTTCCACATCATGATTCCTAGCAAGCAAGTTACTTCCTGGACGAAAAGTACACACAAAGTACTCTATCCTGTTCTTCCACTGAAATATACTGAAATATATCCCCTTACCACAGGCCAACAGTAACACAACTAGCCAATCCTGGACTGTGATCACCCAAACCATAAGCCAAAATGAATCTTTTTCTCTTGATAAGTTGGTTATCTGGGGCGTTTGTTGCAATAAAAAACTTATCAGTAATGCTCAGTGCATATCTGTTGCGTAAACAAATCAGGTCTTATTTGGCTGAACTCTGATACAGATTTAGAGAGAGAAGGCCACAGACTGATGAAAGTCCTCCCACCCAAAACATTCACCACTCATTTCAAAATAATCGTTATTTTTAAGTAATCTTGCAGGTATATTTTTAAATTAAGGTGTTTAGAGGTTTAGTAATTTTGCTTACTAAACAAGTGTCCAGTTCACATAAGCTTATGTGAGGGATATTGTTTTTCTGTCAGTTAACTGAATATGAAGGGGCAGCTACAGATGGTTCACTTCTACCTTCAGATGACCAATCAACATATACACTGCTCAGTGAGGGATCACTTTGCTTTGCCTGCCAAGAAGCTCTGTTCAGTTTTGTAGCAAACAACGGGTACTTAGGAGAGAGTAGTGGGAAAGAGAACTGGTTGTTTCAGAAGAGAACACACTGCATCCATTCTACCTACTGACTTCTGTCCCTGACCTGTGGCCATTGTGCACTGAAGAATCAATACTACTTTGGAAGAGCTAAAGTGCAAAGTACAGTGGAATCATGTGCTCCTGGCCTTGACGACCTTGCTTGTGGAGCAGTGAAAACCATAGTAGGTTCCCAGCAGCCTTGGGAGGAGTACTTTGTGTGATCTCTGAGTAGTCTTGAGAGGAACAGAAATCCCCATTGCTACAGCTGAGTCAAGATGAGCCTTCAGACAGGGGAAGCAGTTTGTTCTTCACAGTACAGTCAAGAAGCAGTTCTCACTAAGCATGTGAGCCGAGATTCTATCCTTGGTCCTGTAACTGCACATGCTACAGGCTTCCACCCAGGCTTGAGGTTATATGGGGATGTTGGTGGGATGTCTGGGGATGAACACAGTAACTTGATGGCACTTACAGTCCAGTATTTTTCCCGACTCTGAACTTCCTTCAGTTCTCACTTGCTTCAAGTATGAAAGTCAGATAAAATCAAGTTGAGCCTCTGGATTCCCCTGATTGGATTGCACAGTGGTCCTCCCTGGTGATGGTCCAGTGCTGTGTCTTGCTTGGTGATACAGAGTTTACTCACGGCTGCATCTAAAACAGCGTTATGGGCAAGCTGACACACAGGCTGATCTGTGGTTTCCTTGGCATCTTGTTGTAGCCTTGAAAAGCACATAGACATAAGTTTGTCCTCCGTTCCTCTCTCCCATGATAAATAAACACAACAAGCCTCTAAGAAGTCACCTACAGGGCATTTTCAGTATTCACTTCAAAGTTGAACCTTCAGTATTATTTTCTCCATGGGAGTCAAGTGTACATGAAGAGACTCACTCAAATATCCAATGTAAAACAAGACCATCCCTGGTGAGCACACCACACAGTCAGTGCACACCGACCCACTCAGTCAAGCCCAATCCAGCTGCAGAGGCTGTGCAAGGAGATGGTGAAACTATTCCAAGAGCAAGAGGCCCAGTCTGCATGTCAGTTTGCTTCATTGAACACTATAGGGATCTAACTGTATTGCTTTATTGCTTTTGCTGGCCATGTTGGCCAGCTGTGTGTGTTCTCAAAGCCCTGACTCTTAGAAGATTGTTGGGAGAAAGATTCAGGTAAGGAGGACAGAGGACCCTGCCAAGGACAGCAAAGTCAGAGAACGCAGGTGGATAGAGAGGAGGAAGAGAGCCAGTTTGCCAAGGAGAGGTTCACTGGAAACTGGAACAGAGGTGACACAACTGGTATAATGTCTCAAAGAAACCACTCTGGAGCCCCGTGACAAGCCACCTGCTGAAATAAGGCTGCTTCCTCACCTGTTTGCTGCAACTACAGTGCAGCGTGACTCATCACAGTAAAGGTGTGTTTGTTCTTCCCACCCAAAGACAGACTGGCCAGACACCAGGGACTGTACCAAATGGTCACACTCGAAGGCCAGCTTTTTTCCCAGGTACACGCACTGTTCTAGTCCTTGCCAAACATGAGCATGTGCAACTCCCATGGAATTCTGCAAGGTGCATGCTGTCATTCCCAGTATTGCAGCAGAAGGACACAGAGACGCTGAGTAACTCGTTCGCAGTTACACAGCAGGTCATGAGTAGACTCTAACAGGTCTCTACTACCATGCCCTTATACTACTATATTTGCTGTTGAGGTGTACATAAAAGACAGGCACTGTGTTTTGTGATTTCTTTTAAAAACTCCAAATTGCTTCTTTGGCAATGTGACTGTCGTTCCAATCATAGGCTTTCAGAAGTATGTCCGGAGCAACAGAGTGCAGAATTATACAGGGATTAACTTGACTCCCCTTTAATTTATATATTTATAACTAAGCCCTCCCGGCACACTGACATTCTATTGTTAGTAACAAATGACTTTTCCACTGCTCACAGCCCGTGGCAGCACACCAGTGTGTTGTGACACCATCATGGCTAGGAAGCCACTGGCTCGGAAAATAAACGTGAATGGGGAGATATTTATATAACCAAGTTAGAAAAGTAGTTGGAAGGCACACAGAACAAGACATCAGCAGTGTGTGTTAGTCTTCCAGGCTTCCTGGAAAACAGATTTAAAAAAAAAAAATAGTTGGTGGTAAAGCCAAGGCCCGTGGTGCTGAAGTGGAGGCTGGGAACTAGGGATGGGGGTTGCTAGGTTGCCTGCAGAAATAAGCTTGCGGAATCTGGAGAGGACCCCAGGCCTCAGGATAAGGCCCAGATTTATTGTAGCTAAAGAATTCAATTCTCCTCAGCTGTGAATATTCTCTGAAAGGTCACATGACTCCTCATGAAGGTAGAAATCAGGGCTTCTCCAGGGACACGAGTGCTTCCTGGGGGCATTTGGTCCTCAAATGTGTCACAGCAGTCACATGACTTTAGTGGAGTCATTTGGTGATACCCTGAAGGGAGGAAGCACACAAGTCTTGTATTCTTACCCAGCTAGAAGAGTCTGCAAAGCTTTGATAAAGCAAAACAGAGAAGGATGTCAGTCGCCCTGGGAAGGGTGAACTCTGTTCTGCTCTCGGTGCTTATCCCCTCTTGCCTTCACATTTCTTCCAGAAATCCACCCCCAAATTGTGTTCTTTTTCATTTCAAATGAATAGCTTCATGGCACCCGTGAGTGTCTCTCGGCTGCAGATGCTAAGTGATACACTGCTGTGTTCAACCCACATGAGTATTGTTTAGATAAAAACCAATGGATCTGCATAATGTCTGTGTGGAAATACTAGGGCCTCAGCGTTCAGTTCAATATTCTCATATATCCTCCTTCCCCCAGTCATTTCTTACATAGAATACTTTTGAAGATATTTCAATAAAAAGAAAAAATTATGTGGGAGAAGTTAGTTTTCAAACATCAGTATGTCTCCCTTGATTAGATTCTAAATGACCACAATGGCCATAAGAGATACAAGCTCAACCAGCATATTAATTAATTATCTCAACATTCTCAAGGCCTTGTGATTGGGAAGTTTGATTATTTTAAAAAAAAAAAAACAATAACAACATTCATTTGTAACTTCAGGGCCCACTAGGGATTGGGCAGTGCACTTGATTTTGAGGGTAAATATGAAGAAAGCTTTGTGCTCCTCTAAAGTTTAGCTCACCAGCGAATTGTTGAAGACACCTCCCACCACGAATCCTAAGTCTGTGACAGATGGACAGCACTGTTGTCCTGGGGGAGCATTGAGTTTGGGCAAGCGCAGGGCTCCAACTCACAAGTGGAAAGTAGTAGGGGGCTGGCACGACAGCAGAGGAGGGTATGCAGCACCTTGTGAGAAGAGTGGAAGAAAGAGGGAGAGAAAAGGAGGGAAGGAGGGGGATAGAATGTCCCAGTCAGAAAATGCCACGTGCCACTCACTAGTGCAGCCTCTTCCCAAACACTCCTGTACTTGAGTACCCTATGTTTTTCTGAGTAGGTGGGCTCATACTGTTGTTGTGTTTTTAATGTTTTTGAACCAAGAGTTGATGAAATTAACCATATGGCGATTGAAAAAAAGTATAGAATAAAATGTTTACCCATCTTATACACCTGCATTGGTTTCTGATAACTCCACCAATGACAACTCACGATCACTCTGGACTGAGCATGGCTTGCCGGCCACTGAGATTGGGCAAGAGGTCTAAGCACTTGATTTTTGATCAAAGGCAAAGTCGGGCAAAAGCAAAACTACTGACTTTATTGTTACTTTAGAGGGGGGATACTAGTTTTACTGTCTGGGTGGTTATCTGTTCACTACTGTGCTGTGAATGAGAAAGCTTTGACTGTCGGGCTCAAAGCAGTAAGACATGATGCCAGCTGACAGTGTTCTCCATCTTCTGTTTGGGCAGCACGCCAGTGTGCACCAGGTGAATCCATCTGCCTCATCAGCCCAGCTATCCCCCCACACTCCACAGAACTCTATCGAAAGCTATCAGTTGCACTTAGTGCAGGAGAAACTTAGGCCCACTGGGCTCTCCAAGCAGCCTACATATCCTTTGATTCTGAGGGTGTTTGAGGCTTGTCTCCTGGGTCCCAGGCGACAGACACTTCTCTCTGCCCCCAGGAATGCATGCTGGAAGTAACTAGGTGACCAGCCTCCTGGTCCAAGGACATCTAATCATCTAATTACAAAAGAAACTGACAATTCCACCTGAGACAAACACTTTTGCATCCAGTTGGTCATCACGCTAGAAGGTCCATAAAGAGAGACCCCACTGTGGTTGGGAGAGGTACCAGAGACCCTCCATGAACCAGCCCCAGATGCGTACTTCTTCCCAGCCCAGGTTCTGGGCATTACAAATGGGATAGTTTCCAAGAGAAGCCTAGCCCTAGATACTGTCATCAGAAAAAAAAAAAAAACCAACAACAACAACAAACAATCAAAACAAAAGCCTCCTAGCTGACTCTGCCAATTCCCAAAGCAGTATAAGTTAATAAATTCTTGCTGTTTAAACTCAGAGTCATTCTCCGTGCTGTTGGCTACAAGAAAGTGACTTCCAGGATCACTCAGGGATTTTGCAGCTGCTGGGCTAGAATCAATTCATCCACTCACTGCAGAATTGGCCAGATGACTTCTGAGCCTTGGGAAGCAATGGAGGTTAAGGTATTACACAAGCCTTCTGCCAGCCTGGGTTTCTTCCTTCCGTTGGCATCCAGGGGCAGCTCCTTCCCACCAGGATCATGCAGTGCAAACATACCCCGTGACTGCTGGTCTCCAGGAACAGGCTCCAGGGCGCTCTGGCTTTTCCTGGAATCTTGCTGCGTGCAGGTGGCTCTGGCTTCTTTGAGAGGTGGCACCAAGCCGACCGGCTGCCTTGAGTTTCTTGCCACCTCTTCTCTCATAACTTGGTAGTCTGTTCGGAATTGAGCACAGAGTACTGCAGGGGTAGATGGGAGTCGTCCCACCTGCCTACTCTTGTTGCTTACAGGGAACGTGTGTGTTCTGGATGCGTGCTGGTGGTGTGGACTAGCGTCTTTCCTGAGTTAACCATGCCCTGTTAAGATCCTAAGTTGTCATCTGCTTCCTCTCTATGGCAGCACTCTAAGGCTGTGCTCCAGGGGACGGTTACACAGAAACCCGATAAATGGCTCCCCCTAGTGTACTGCAGCATAGCGCAGCGGCATTGTGCTCAATGCCCAGTGAGCACATTCATTCAGAGATAGATGTAATATATTTTCAGAGATACGTTCATAGATACATATAATATATCTTCATTTGGCATTCACACAGCGCTTGAGTTAAGTAAATAATTTTGTGTTATTTAAGTCTTTAAGGTGTCATTTTTTTTCCATAGTTTTTTCCTTCCATGAGCTCTATGGCCAGTTAAAAATGATCACTGCTAAGTTTCTATTTGCTTTCTGAGTTTATTTTATTCAAGATATTTTTGTATAATGTAGAAAAGAAGACGTGGGGAAGGAGAGGAGGAGCAAGGTGATAAGGAGAAGGAGAGGAGAGGAGAAGAAGAAGAGGAGGGGCGGAAAAAACAAAACAAGAGAAACGTTCGAGAGTAGGGAAAGCTTCCCAGATGGTAAACCTAGGTTATCATTTTGCTTATGGTCTAAAAAAAATTCAGTTGCAGCCAATTAGGCAGTATACAGTCCTGAGGCTAAGGGAGATGTGTGTCGAGTACACTTTGCTAAGTCATTAAGGACACCAATTCACTATGCAGTTCATAAGCATTTTACCAAGGAATACTGTCATTTTAGGATGCTTATGGCTCTGTAAAGTTCTAAGACAGAAGCAAACCATTTCAAAAGCTTAGTTGATTTTGCTTAGACCCTCTCCCTGACTTTGTTTATATAAGGAAGTATCAGAGCTCCTGGAGTAGTATGTAGAAATCCTCTGAGAGACGAAGTGACTAGGTGCCGGGTGAGTCTCCAGTGTCTCTATGTCGTGTCAGAAAGCCACAGTGGAGTAGTAACATCCTTGCCCAAGTGGAGAGCTGTGGTCCTACAAAACACTTTGTAGGAAAAACACCCTCCTAATACTTTCCTTAAAGAACCACTAGTTTCTATAAGGGGCTTAGGTACCTTGTGGACATGGGATACCTTGTGCCCTGACTGGCATCCCTGGAGTATGATAGTGGAGCATTAGCCCCGAATAAGCACCAGATCAACCCTGGCTAGTTGATGCCAAATGCCACCATGATCAAGTGATGGCTTTGCTCTCAGCAGAAGAATTCTCTCTTAATCCTAAGAGCAATATTTGATGCTGGTTGGGTTTTGGCAACTTAACAGAAACTAGAAACTGTTGGGAGCCGACTTTAAGCAGAAAGCGGCTAGAAGGCAGCTATCGGCTTTGCAGCCATCTGGAACCATATACCCTGATAGAGACTTGTTTTTCAACAGCCTACAACAGCTGAAGCACACGCTGACAAACATCTTGTTTATCCCACATAGCTTGTTTTGCTGTTTAGTGACCCCCAGCTGCATGGTGCACGTGGTAAAATGTTTTCACCTGTGTTTCCCTGCTTGTGCTTATAAACACCCAGGATTTCCTTGTAAGTGTGTGGTGTAGTCTTAGTAGGTATGTATGGGTGGTGGTGGTCAATAGGAGAGGTCAATATGAGTGAACAGGAGACAGTAAACGAGACTTGACCACACACCCTGTTTTGTCTCCATTCTTCACGGCGTCTCTTGCCCCTCCATCCCCACTCTCTCTCTCTTTAACAGAGCACTCAGCCCCAAAGCGTGGGGCAGTTCGAGCCTCAACAAGAAACATCTGGGAAGAGGGGACCTCAATCAAGGAATCACCTCCATCAGTTTGGCACATGGACAGGTCTATGGGGACATTTTCTTTATTAAAGATGGATGTGGAGATCCAGCCCACTGGGGACAGTGACATCCCTGGGCAGCTAAAAGAAAGCAAGCTGAGCAAGCCATGGAGAGCAAGCCAGTGAGGAGATTTCCCTGTGGTCTCTGCTTCAGTTCCTGCCTCCACGTTCCTGCCTCAAGCTCCTGCCCTGGGTTCCACAGATGATGAGCCTGGAATTGTAAGCTAAAATGAACCATTTCTTCCTCAAGTTGCTTTCGGTTTTCATGTGTATCACAACAACAGAAAGCAAACCAGGACAAGTATGAAGTAGTCTGGGAAATCTTGGCTTTCCTATTATGTACTTATGTACGGTCCTGCAGCTGCTTCTTCTACGGGACTATGCTAACATCTTCCCCCATCATAACTTTATTCAGAATCTGCTCTGTGCCCAGTGCAGTGCCAAGGACAGACACAGTGAGGCTAAATGAAGGAAGCCCAAGGGATGACACTGTAGAGAATCTGAAGCTACCCAGGGAGATAAATGTACATGGGAAAATTAGAAGCTAGCTACAAGGACATGCTGTAACAACACACCTTCCCCTCTCAGCTCTACCAGCTCACCCTGCCACACAGCTCACTTGCCACACTGCAAATATGCCCAGTATTCTGGCACATGTGCTAGTCATGTTCATAGCCTGGGAAATCTTCCTAGACCTCCAATGCTCCCCACGACCTTACCTTTTGCTTCAGTCAGATCCCTCTATCTAAGACAACACCTCAGAAGGGGGTCTGTGTCTCAAACAGACCCTTCTCCTTGCCTTACTTGATTTCGTCTTCATAGACCTCATGACTATGTATGCATCTCTCCACAGTTTTTTCATTATGCTTTAGCTAGGCTTGCTGGACCAGAAACTTAATGGGGGACAGGGATCATGTGCATCTTACTCGCAGCAGTTTGGAATGGTACCCTCTGCAACACAATTGCTATTTCCTTGCAAGGAAACAGGGTCTGCAACTCATGGCACTTTATATATGCTAAATAGGATAATGATAAAAACAACACAGTTTCCTATCTGCACATTTGAATATTGCTGTTATGTGCAGAGTCTCATAAGTGGGTCTGAATTTACAAGTATCTTTGTAGTGTGTGTTTGTGGGTGTATATATATAGTGTTTGTGTTGCTGTCTGTGAATCAGCTCATCATGGTACAGAGAAAGAACTCAGCCCTTATAGCCAGAAGACTCTCAATGCTCTAACACTTGCTAATTACAATGACAATAAGTGTTTCCATCTTCTCTGAATCTGGGTTTCGTCATTTGTAATTTGGGAATCAATGTACCTATTTCATAAGTTTGTTATGAATCAGACAGTTGGCTTAAAACCCCTTACTAACGAAAACTATTATAAAGAAAAACTGCTTTAGTATGCATGTCTGCCCTCCCTTCTGCCTCCTCTTTTTCATATTCCTCTTGATAAAGGGGCTCACAATCTGTAGCCCAGGTTGACCTATAACTATGTAGTTCAGGTTACCTCAAACTCAAAATCCTCCATCCTCAGTCTCCTAGACATAACTACTTGCATCAATTATTTATTTTAAAATTTTTTAAATTTTAAATTAATTTGGCACTAATTTAACTTTTTAATTTTTAAAGTTAACACTAGTTTAATTTTAAATTTACATGTAATGATGCTCACTCATTTTGAGTACAAATACTTTTGCAAATCTTCCCAATTGTGTAGAGCTCTTCCCAACTGTTCTGCTTGCCCCATTTACTGTCATTCTTGCTGTCAGAACTCCTGTCACCCACTGACCTCATCTTCCTTCCTATAATTTCCAAGGTTTCGTATTAACAGGTTTACCGTATACAGCTTTTGAGTCTCTCTCTTTAAAGTTAGCAAAATATGTTTGATGTGCATTGCACGGATCGACAACTTGATTTGTTCTTTGATTGAATTTCTTCTTCATTGTTCATCCATTCACTAGTGAAAGTTCATCTCAGCGGTTCCCAGCTGTTGTGGATTACAGATAAGCTGCTGTGGTTCATCTGCACCGTGCTTCTGTGTCAACACAAGTTTTCGTTTGTTTGGATGAGTACCTTCCTGTGAGATAACTGGTCTTATAGAAGGACAGCGTTTGAGGGATCTTACAGTACACTGCTGAACACTTTCCCAAATACTGCAGTGGCTCTAACTAGCGTTTTATAGTGCTGTATATGTATCTAAACATTAACATTCAAACTTAGGGTTATGAATGAGTTGGATTTGATTTGTATTGCCGTAACGGCTGATGAGACTGTGCTTTCATGTTCCTCTTTGCTGCTGCATTTATATGCATATGCACCTACACATACATGGTGGTTGAAGTAGCTATTTAAATTTATGACATGTTTTAGAAGCCTGTTCTTTCCATTTTGTTGGATTATGAGAACTTTATATATTCTGGCTGCAAGTCTTTTGGCATCTGCATATTCTAAAAACGTTTTTGTAGTAGTTTGACTTGTCTTTGTTCTTTTGACATTACTTTTGCTGCGGAAATTCTGAATCTCTGACTAAATCCAATTTAAGAATTTTTTATGTATGCATCACGTCTGAGGTCATATAAAAGGATTCTTTGAGCAGACCATATGATGTAATAATTTTTTTCATATGCTTTATCACAAAACATTTAGCTTTAGACTTTAGCCTGATGATTCATCTTGACTCAAGTTGTTGAAATCCTCCTTTCTCCACTGAATTTTATGGACTATATAGTGTAGTATAGAAAAAACTGACATCTTATGTAGATCATATACATCATTATATACATTTATATATCATATAATCTGTAAATATATTTCTCAATTTAGGCTTTCTTTGAGATTTATTATTATTATTTAATAATTATGATAATCATGATGATGATGATGATGATGATGATACAAGGTCTTATAAAGTCCCAGCTGGCCTCAAACTCAAGATGTAGCAGAGGATGGCCTTGAACATTAGTTCCGAGCCCCTCCGTGTCCCCTTCGCCTGCGAAAAAGACACGTGAGGCAGTGTTCTGGTGGTTACCACAGCGAGGCTTTATTCTTGTATAAGCAGAAGTGGAAAGACCCAAAGCCCGGAAAAGGCACTGCTTATATACACCCTAGAGTGACGTGTTCACTTCTGATTGGCTGTTCACTCATTACCCATAATACACCCCGGGATGGGCAGTGACTTTGGCGCGCTTTTTGCCTTTTGCACCTGCGCAGTCAGTTGTTTACTAATGGGAGGACAGGATGCCCGCGCCATCTTGTAATGGCGAATGTTGTCACGCTCACTGCGGCTCCTAACATCTCCCCCATCTATATATTAAAGATGGAACAGCCTATTGCCTATCAAGTGCGGCACCAACTCAGTGAGGGAAAGCAGAGGCCTGATCCCCTGTGCAAAATGAGATATTGTAATGGGTTTCTTCTCTCGTAGTCATGCAATGAGGAATACTTCCCATACACATCTCGATGCCTTTTGGCGGGGAAAGGAAGCCTCCACCCTGGGGCGCCACCAGGGGAGGTTTCTTGGCATCAAACCTTTGTGCAATCAGGCATACTTTTGGGAAATCTATCCACACTCGTGGAACATTCCCTGTCGAGTACCCACTCGCAAACACCTCTAAATATTCAGGTACCACAGTTATTCAGGCAAGGGCTGGCTAGACTTAGACCTCTCATCGACCCAGTGCAATGGGCTGAACCCTTGGGGTGCATCAACTGAGGGTCTCAGTCATCAGCTACTTTCTTAGCCTAGATAGCCAAATTTCAGGGGGAGATGTTTGCTCAAGGCTACGAGTGCTTGGGCGATAGCGACCTTGTCACGTTTTTGTTGGGCTCTGAGCTTGCAGACCAACCATAACATGAACACTAATCCACAACATAGGGCTGCACCAAACAGGCCTATCCCCACCCTTTAAGAAAGAAAAAGCAGAGGTAAGCCAAGAAGTAAAATTGCCAGGGGTAACAGGGTCCACTCATGTTCCATCAAGGCTCAAGATCCGGATTTGCAATTGCTGCTGCACCTGGTCCAACTCCCCAGTCCAATTCCCTTTTAAATAAGCAGAAAGATTATGGCTTTGAATAAATGTATCATTCATAAATCTCAGAGGTGTAATACCTAGATGTGGGGTTGTTGACACGCAGCTCATTTGAACCACATCGGTGAGCTGCTCCACATGGGCTTGGAGCAAATCAACTCTCTGATTGACCAGCAGAATGTCTGATGTCAATTATGCATCCACTTTCTATAGAATGGTCAAAGCCTCAGAAGTCTTTTCTGAAATTTGATTAACAACAGTAGCTGCTGTAACCTGATCAGCCAAGGCTGTGCCGGCTGTCACAGCTGTAGCTGCAGAGATGGTAATAGCAGTGATAATGGCTGCAGTAATGCCAAAGTCTCTTTTATGTCTCAATAATGATGTAGTAGGGAAAGTTTCAGGATCAGCTTCTACTGGGATGGGCACAAAGGTAGGCACGTGCACAACCAAGGCTAGGTCTAGTGATCCATTCCAGCATTGTGCTAAAAAGCATGTAACATTCTTACAATCCAAGATATCAGAATTATTTTGAAAGTTAACATAAAGAAAAATGGGGGTCCACACACACCGACACCGGTTGTGCAGATGCATTCCTAAACACCTTATTAATTTTAATGTTATTCAAATGGCTAGAGATATTAGATCGTGTAGCTGAAACATTTTGTACTTCATGAAATATACCATTCAACAAGACAAAGGCAGATACACCTTTTTTAACATTCTAAACAGTGGCTACAACACATAATTTAATTGTGTTGAAGCAGGGTAAACTCAAGAAAATACACATATGATTTAATTACATATACTGTCTTCTCAATAGATGAGGCATCTGTAAATATAGTAAATATAGCAAACATCTTTTATATGGTCTGCATGCATAGTAAATTTTAGGAAATATAAAAGCATGTATAGAGAAAAACTGTAACATATGATTATCAAATTTGTCTAAAATATTTGTCATGTAATAGGCCAAATTTAATAATTCAATAACCAATTTAATTGTTATGTGGAATAAAGAATAAACCTTTTATCTAAAATGTTTTTAGGATTTTATCATATAAACTTTATTTGTAAATGAAGAAAGACAAATCCATATTAATGGTTTCTTTTGTCAAAGGGCTGTTGTGGACATATGAGTAGTAATAACACAAACAGCCAACAATTTATTATAGTCTATATAATTTATCTGTTGATAACTAACAGCTTACTTTATTTTCAGCAAAGCTATCTATCTTTTATTAGTTAATTGTCAAGGGGAATTAGGACTTGCATCCCTTTGAAAATATCAAACAGAGGTTTAAATCCTCCTATGGTAAGCTTAAGATGAGGTTTTAGCCAATTAATATCTCTAAACAACTTTTAAAAATCACTAAGAGCAAATCAAGATTAAAAGTAAACCATTTTCTTTTTGTATGTACACCCACAAGCCAGAAGATGGTTAGATCCCCACCCACAAATGGTTGTGAGCCACCATGTGGTTGCTGGGAGTTCAGCTTTTATATTTTAAAAGTCTAGCCTTTAACGGCTGAGCCATCTCTCTAGCCCCAACTAGCTATTTTTATTAGAATTTTCTGTGTCACAATCTGATTAGGATATAACTGAGGTCTCAAATATTGAAAGACACTGTCTTTGAATCCTTTTTGAAGCAACAAGTACTCTAAAAAATTTTTTAAAGCTCGTTATATTGGAGCAAAGTCTTGCGGAAAAAACTTCTTTAGAGAAATCCACTAATAAAGTATCACACAATGAATAATATACACTAAAAGATTTAACCTCTTAATTTTTTTGTATTAAAGCAACAACAATATTTATATATATATAAAATATAAAACAATTAATCATTTTCTGAAGCAATGATTTCTAACAAATATCGCTTCATGGGCTCTTAAAAATTATGAATAAATTTACTGACTGTAAACCTCTCACCTTTACCAGAAACATAAAGGGATGGTATAAAAACATCTTTTATATCTATAATAATTCTATAAGCATTTACTGAAATGGCAGCTGGAGTATGCAAGTTAGGCTGTATAAATCTTAAATTTGAACTTTATTTTGGATTAATTTAATAACCAATCTTTTTTAGTCCAATGAATATATCGGATAAAAGCCAACCTTATTCTCTAATAATTGTTACATATATTAGAGGAATCCAAAGCATCTCATTTTTAACAACTTTGAACATAAAGAAATTAAAACAACTTGAACAATATTTTATCAGCAGGTACAGTTATACTCATGGAGGGAAGTAGGCATAATTTTAATGTCTCCAGCATAATCATAACTTTTAGCCCACAGACTGTTGTAAAGTTTTTGGGTCTTAGATTTATCCTTCTTCTCACAAGAAACAATGAAGACAAAAGACGAATTCCGGTAAACACATTTCTAGGATCTGGTCTGAAGACCCAGGACAAAAGGAGCTTTTGGCACCTGAGCTGCAGAGCTCAGTCTGCATTGTCTTAATTCAAATGTAAATGCGTTTAACCTCCCTCTGAGGCTTGGCTAGGCCTGAATTGTGAGATTTTGACTTTAACTTTAACTTTAAACCTTAAATTTAAACTGTAAACTTTAAAAGGCACATGTTGTATCTTTTCTCTATAAACATAGGCAAATCAAAAATTTTCAAACTCTCGGTTGAACTACCAACTGTAGCTAATGCAATATTGGCAGTTTAACTATGTTTTTAAGCCTCTTTCGTAATATTAGAGTATAACCATATTTTTGAGAAACAAAACCAATCTTTAACAATGTAAGCAATCTATTTTCTCTAAAATCAACACCAAGTAGATTACCTTTATGCTATAAAGTTTTGCTGCCACAAAACAAAGTGTAAAATTTAATGGAAAACTTGTAGTATTATATAACTCAGGCTGCTGGCGGATGCGCCGTGAGGACGGGGCAACCAAGTAACACTCAATAGCTGTAAACAATGGCAGCACTGCAAAATTTGAATGTACTGGCATGGGAACAGGCCAAGATCTAACTATGGCCCATAGTGGTATACTTATCCCCAAATCGAACATCAGTATCAGGAGAATCAGAGCCGTCATCTTGCAATCTAGCTTCATTCTTCACAATCTGCACCAGCCGTGTAGGGACCCAAATTGGATTGTCTTCACTTGTGGAATAAACACAAATAGCTCCCCTCCCCGGCCATGGCAGGGGCCTATCTCGTCCCTGACCTTGGAGAAGGGCCGCAGCAAGCCCTGCCTTAGTGAGGAGGCCTCCCAGGCCACAACAGGCTCTCAGCCAGTCTTGTAGCCCCTTGTTCCTATGAGGGACAATGGCTGCACGGCATTCAGCTGTGGCATTTTCAAAGATCATCTGTTCTAGCACTGGCATTGCTTGCTCTGGTTCCCCAAAGATTCAGCCATAAAGGAGGGTTCTTTTGTCCTCCACTCTCTCTCTACCAACCAGTGGAGGGTCCTTAACCTTAACAGGCTCTTCAGTAGCCCTTGTTTCTTTTGAGTACTCTTTTCTTTCTCCAGGATCTTTGGCCTTATCTGTTTCTCCAGGCTCTTTGGCCTGATCCCCAGGCTCTTTGGCCTGATGCTGGCTAACAGGCTCTGTTTCTGGTATGCTAGGGTGGCCCTCTCCTGAAACCTCTTGACTTGCACTAATAGCTGAAAGCAAAAGCAACACAAACAAGAGGCTAGCTAGTGGAGCGGCGGTGGTGAGTGAAAGTCTGCTTGCAACGAAGGCTTCCACCCCAGGCATATCTCTCAGAGACGTACCTCGTTCCTGTAGTCTTTTAACCCACCCCGAGTCTTGGGGGTTCTTCCGCGGCGCCTTGAAGATCCCGAGTTTCAACGCCAGAAGTTCCGAGCCCCTCCATGTCCCCTTCGCCCGCGAAAAAGACACGTGAGGCAGTGTTCGGGTGGTTACCACAGCGAGGCTTTATTCTTGTATACGCAGAAGCGGAAAGACCCAAAGCCTGGAAAAGGCACTGCTTATATACACCCTAGAGTGACATGTTCACTTCTGATTGGCTGTTCACTCATTACCCATAATACGCCCCGGGATGGGCAGTGACTTTGGCGCGCTTTTTGCCTTTTGCACCTGCGCAGTCAGTTGTTTACTAGTGGGAGGACAGGATGCCCGCGCCATCTTGTAATGGCGAATGTTGTCACGCTCACTGCGGCTCCTAACAAACATTCCTAATCTTCCTGTCTCCATCCCATCCCATCCTCCTATCAAGTTGTAGAACTACAAACATGTATTACTATAGCCCGGGTGAGTCTTTAAACATCAGGACATACAATTTTTATCATCTAGAGTCTATGACTTACTCTTAATAGGTTATTTGGTGGTATAAGTAGCGTATCTGTAAAATATTAATGTCGTTACCTTTCGGGAGTATGTGGAAATAAAATTAATTTCATTGACATTTCAGTCACTTGTAATTTTTTAGCATTAGAACCTTTTCTTTGGATTTTATGGTATTCTCTGTGTAATCACGTTGACAGAGAAAAGAGTTTGAGGAGCTGAAGAAATGGCTCAGCACTTAGAAGCACTTGTTTTTTCCAGAGGTCTTGAGCTTGATTGCCAGCACTCAAATCAAGTGGCTTACAAATGCCTACAACTCCAGTTCTGGGGAACCTTCTGGCCTCTGCAGGCATATGCACACAGTTGGCACACAATACACACAGACGCACAGGAGTATAGTAATAATTGCTTTTATTTTTAAATAGGGTTTGTTTCCTCTTTCCTGATCTGCTTCTCTTTTCTTCTTCTTGCCTTACCACACCGGCCAGAGCTTTCAGTGCAATGCTGCATAAAAATGAGATGAGTAAATGACCTTATCATGTTTCCCAATTTTAAAAATAGTGTTCAGTCTTTTTATATTCAATATCAAATATTAAACACTTCTCTATCAGTTAATAAATTTCCCTCTATGAAGAGTTTCCTAAGAATTTTTAAATTATAAATAGATATTAAAAAGTTCAAATATTATAAATAGACATCATTTTTCCCTCCGTTGCTTACTAATATGATGCAATACATTAACTGATTAATGTTAAATGAGTCTAAATTTTTCTTAAAATAAACTATTTATTCATGTTGAATTAGCCTCTTAAACTTTTTGCAACTGTGCTTTTCCTCTCTGTTCATGAAAACATTGGCAAGAACTGCAGTGTGGGTTATGAGAATCCTCCAAAGGCCTATTTAGTAAAGGGTTGGTCCATAGCCGAGGATCCTATTGGGAGATAGTGGAGCCTTGAGGAAGTAGGCCTAGTAAAAGGAAGTTAGGTCATTACAGCCATAATCTTGACAGGATTTAGAAATCTGGCTCTCTGTCTCTTTGTCTTTCCCTTCATCTCTCTCTGTCTCTATCTCTACCCTCTGTATGACTGAATTTCTCTCCCTCGATTTCTACCTCCCCCAACCAGCTTGCTTCTCTAATTTTCACTTGCCATGAGGTAAATAGGCTTCTTGTATCACATGCTCTTTTCATAATGTACTATATATACTGTCAAGAAATTTAATCCAGCAACATAGCTGCTCTGGCAGGGGATCACATTCAAAGACATAAGTCTGAATGATCCAGATATGTCATACACCTATAATTCCTCTGGCTAACATCAGACATTTTCTTATTATACACCTTTAAGGTAAAATTAGTTTATAGAAGGAAGCAGCCAAGTTTAAAAGTGGTGTCTAATTGAGGGGCAAAGTGGTGAATCACAGATTTGACAGAATGAGTCAGAGATAGGATTGTTCACCTCTCATGAGAACAGCAGAGGAAAGAGATGCTATTTAAGAGCAATCAGAGAGAGTGGGAGTCAGTCAGTTGGGACTCAGTGTGCTGAGTGCAATGCAGTGGAGTTGAGTTCCTTTGTGAGTTCATGCAGTTCAGTGAAAGAGAATAAGAAGGAGCCAGAAAATTATAACAAATCACCCACATTCTGAGTTAGTTTGAGGCTAAGCAGGGCAATTCAGTGAAAAGCTGAGAGAAACCAGATTGAATCAGTCAGCATGGAGAGAAATTTGAGCCAAAACAGCTGAGTTGAACCAGTCAAGAGTTCAGAAAGAGCTAGAAAAGGTGAACTCATTAAACCTCTGAGGCAATAATTATATCAGGCAAATAAAAGTTACTTCTATAATATACTGCCACAAGCCCAAAAGCCATAGTGCTAAATGACCATGGCCTGAAAACTCTGAAACTATTGGCCCAAATAAATCTTTCTCTGCTTTACAAGAACATGTTACTATAGTGACAGGTAGTTAGCACAGTGCGAATTAGTATTAGTGTAATCACAGGCTCCTTTTCTAGTTTCAAAAAAAAAAAATGGTTGTAAAAATAGCATTTGTAACAAATGCCTAAGATAATGATTTGAGTAAAGGGGCCACTGGAACCTTCTGCTTCTTGGTCATTCTCTATTTTTGACCTCTGAGGTTAGCAACATGTTTACGTCTGAAACATGCTCCCATCATGTTTTCTAACATTACCCAAACACAATGGAGCCAACACAGCCTGACCCCTCCAAACCAGAAAGAAAAATAAACATTCCTTCTTTGTAAGTTATCCAAAGTACTTAGGTGCTACATTACTAAGCTAAGGCAATCTAACACAGCCATACCTTCCTCTTTAGGCTCTTGAGAACAATCATCTGGCGTGTAGCAGGCTGATAAGAATCACATCACTTATCTCCGAGAACCATCCACACTCACAGCCCTCCCTTGCATAAGAGATGTTAACCAACCCTCTAGCAACTTCAGAATCATAGAGCTGCCAAGAGTTCTCAGACTGACTCTGTTCTTCACAAACAGGTGAGGGAAGGTTGGGGAAGTCTTTGGACTGAGGGTATAGTCCTAACCCACCATGAAGGTAACATAGAGAATTGGGTCCTACTGTGATAGTGTGGCTGTCGGCTCTCATAGCTGAACAGTGGCTAGCCCAAGCCTCCCTTCCCTCTTTCCATTAAGACACCTTTGAGAATGGGACTTTCTTTGGGTCTCTGACTGCATTAACCATCAACTGTATGGCTGAGCTGTGTGTCTCACTGACGTCACCCTCCTGTTCTGTCATTTTCATCCCTCTGTGGCGTTGGAGCCTTAAAAATGGATTTTAGTTTCCAAAACAGCAAGGCCTTTCCATTCAGGTAGTGTGTGAGTACAATCAAGAGCTTTCATCTTATATTCTTAGGCTTTTACTTGGGAAGTGTTATAAACATATTGAAAGATGTTCAGTCATGTGTCTCATTCGTCATTCCCCAGTGGGTTCTCTAAGAACAACCCTCCACAGACACTGATGCTGCACTCATGGTATGCCTAAGAATAATTGATGGCCCCTGGGTCTCACATGCACCTCACTCTATTGTTGTGGATTTGGTTTAGTGCTTGCATTATGTTAACTGGGTTCCCAAAATTGCGTGAGAATCACACATGTAAGATGCTGAGAGGGTCCCTGCCCCCACTTGGTTTTGACTGGTAAAGAAAGTTGTCAGCCGCCAATGGCTGGGCAAGGATAGAGAGGCAGGACTTTAGGATTCGAGGGTAAGGGGACTGTGAGTAGGAATGAGGATTTAAAACTGCCATGCCGGGAATGCAAAGAAATCAGCCCTGAGAAGTGCAGGGCGAAGAGACAGCTAACATGTAAGAGTTGGGGTCATGGCCCAGGAGGGCTGAAGGCCTGGGTCCGGGTGGTCAGGATGGAATATAGGTTTTAATAAGTAATAATTGAGGAATATCAGACGGGAGCGTGTGCTAGCCATGGGGAGGTTGAGGCGTAGCCCGCAGTTGAGATGCGTAGGACATATGAAATTAAAAGCTCCATGTGTGTCTTTCATTCGGGAATCTAGAACACTGGGACAGATAGCAGGGAACTTGCTCCACTGCTTGGGAGGTTAGAGTGGGTTAATCAACTACAGTAACACACTATGGCAAAAGTGATTCAGACAAGAAGGAGCCTTCCTTCAGATGATCTGAAATCCCACTAATCGGGCAGCAGCGACCACTTGCACAGGACATTCTTCAAAGGCATACATGGGACATCTGAGGATTCATAGATCCTAAATCCAAGAATCCCAAACTTGGGTGAAGAAAGCTTTACTTCCTCTCCCTTCCCAGTGATTTGTTACTTCTGAGTTCAAGGGATACTTCTTTGTTCCTACCCACATTCAGCTTGGTTACTAGCTTGTTCACTACCTTCAATTTTCTTCTCTATCCTAGGGAGCCCTGGCCGTTGGCTTCCTACTCCAAGCCCCTGGCCTATATCAAAACTGGGAAGACCTGTGTGATCTATTAGGGCAACCACTTCTGAAATAACTCTTGAGATGTGCTTTGGGGCCTCAAACTTAAGGTTTCTGTTCCATGTTTCATTCAAGGAGTACCATGGCTTTCCTCTTAGTCACTAGAATTAGGAAAATTGGAGCCTAGTGTGGAGGTATATGCCATATGGAGATCATATATATATATATATATATATATATATATTTAAGGTGTGTGAATGTGTGTGTGTGTGTGTGTGTGTGTGTGTGTGTGCATGTGTGGTTTTCCTACAAGAAGGGTTGTTTCTTGGTTAGATCATGGCTTTTAAAAATTAAGTATGTAATCTAACCATTATCGGAAGAGTGGCACAGTAGTAAAGCTCCTCCAGGTAGCATAAGATTGTTGACTTAAAAACAACTCCACAGGGATTAGAGACTTCCTAAGTTAAAGACAGAATCCCACCCATCAGTAGCTGTTGCTACCAGCAGCAACAATTGAACTGGGTTCGCCTGTAAGAGAGGCTGAGAATAGGAAAACGGGTGGGAAGAGATGGAGCCAAAACAAAGTTCTCTGATCAAGGCTTGAAGTTTAATAATTTGCTTTCACATATAAAGGGGAAGCCCCGCCCCCCCAGAGCCTCTTCTTGGGTTCAGCCCAGGGGCTGGGCAAGGAGATAGCAGTCCGAAGGTGTCAAGGCTAGCTCAGCAGGCAGTCCATTCTTCTAAGCTCAGGTAGCAGGCTCCAAGGCACCAAGGCTGGTAATGCAATGCATCTCCTAGGTCCTACTGTTGCTTGGTCTATTGTGGTAAATGACTTTGCAGGCCTGCTCAGGCCTGGGGGAGGGCACAAGTAGCTAGCTGTTCCACTGGGCTCTTCACACATTCAATTCCGGGACTCAGTAATATCACCACCAACAAACAGTTCTTTGGACTCAATAACACCAATAACTACAAACATCTCGTGGGTGCTTGCCTTATCCTGTATGTACTGCATATATTATTTGTTTTTTCAAAACACCATTTTGAGGAAGATACCTTTAGCATTTCAATTTTGCAGATGGTGAAATTTTTAAATGTTAAATAAAATTGCCAAGTTAGAACAGGAATTTAGATCCAGCCTTTGTTAGGAGCCGCGGCGAGCGGTGACAACATTCGCCATTACAAGATGGAGCGGGCATCCTGTGCTCCCACAAGTAAACAACTAACTGCGCAGGTGCAAAAGGCAAAAGTGCGCCAAAGTCACTGCCCATCCCGGGGCGTAATATGGGGTGATGAGCGAACAGCCAATCAGAAGTGAACACACCACTCTAGGGTACATATAGCAGTGCCTTTCCCGGGCTTGGGGTCTTCCGCTTCAGCTGATACAAGAATAAAGCCTCGCTGTAGTAACTACCCGAACACTGCCTCACGTGTCTCTTTCACCGGTGAAGGGGACTAGGAAGGGGCGCGGAATATCTGGTGCCGAAACCCGGGAACTTCAAGGTGCCGCGGAGACCCCCGAGACTTGGGGCAGGTTAAAAGACTACAGGATCGAAGTACGTCTCTGAGAGATATGTTTGGGGTGGAAGTCTTCATTGCGAGCGGATTTTCACCCATTGCCGCCACTGCACTAGTTGGCCTCTTGCTTGTGTTGCTTTTGTTTTTAGCTTGTGTTGTGGGGATCCAGCTTGCAGCACAGCTAGTAGTGCAAGTCAAGAGGTTTCAAGAGAGGCCCACTCCAGGGTATCAGAAACAGAGCGTGTTAGCCGGCATCAGGCCAAGGAGCCTGGAAAGGAGAAGCAGGCAAAAAAGCTTGGGCAACAGAGACAGGCCAAGGAGCCTGGTCAAAGAAAAGAGTACTCAAAAGGAACAGGGGCCACTGCAGGGTCTGTTAAGGTTAAGGACCCTTCACCGGCTGGTGAAGAGAGAGTGGAGATCAAAAGGACCCCCCTATACCCCATTAAGGAGCTTGCCGCCATAGACTTTAGCAGCTCCGAAAAAGAAAGCCTAGAGGAGGAGGCAGCCGCCTATGCAAAAAATAACCGTTCTGAGATAAGACTAAGAAAGACCTTGAGTCCCTCGGCCCCGCTCTTGCCTCCGGCCTATGCCCCAGGCAGCGTCTCTAATTCATTTCTCAGCCCAGGAGATCGGAGACAGCTACAGCTGGCATTTCTGGTCTTTGAAGGGGCAGAAGGCGCCCGTGTTCATGCCCCAGTAGAGTATAGGCAGGTCAAAAAATTAGCTGAGGCAGTATGTGCATATGGAATTGGGGCTAATTTTACCGTATCCCAAGTGGAGAGATTAAGTGCAGCTGCTATGACACCAGGAGACTGGCAGGACACAGTGAAGGCGGTACTTACCAATATGGGCCAATATTTGGAATATAAAGCGCTCTGGCATGAGCAGTTACAAGCACAAGCCAGAGCTAATGCAAGCATTGAGGGTCAACAGTTATGGACTTTTGACATGCTGGCAGGAGTTGGTGCACATGCCAATGACCAGACTGCTCACCCTTGGCAGGTATACGCACAAATAGCGACAGCTGCTGTTAAGACCTTCTTATGTGTCATAAGGATTTAATTACTTTACAGACCTCATACCCCTTATTATTAAACACCTTGGAACAGTGGGGTCTGCATGTTGCTACTGAGAAAGTTCAATTTTCAGAAATTGGCTCCTTTTTAGGGATGGTTATTTATCCAGAAAAGATAATTCCTCAGAAATTGGAGATTCGTAGAGACCATTTACATACTTTGAATGATTTTCAGAAATTATTAGGTGATATAAATTGGTTAAGACCATTTTTAAAAATTCCCTCGGCTGAGCTGAAACCTTTATTTGATATTTTGGAAGGGGATGTTCATATTTCCTCACCGAGGGCCTTAACACCGGCTGCGAGCCGTGCTCTGCAAGTAGTAGAAAACGCTTTACAAGACGCCCAGTTAAAATGCATAGATGAAACCAAAACCTTTGACCTATGTGTTTTTAAAACTAGACACTTACCAACTGCTGTGTTATGGCAGGAGGGGCCTTTGTTATGGATTCATCCCAATGCTTCTCCCGCAAAGATTATTGAAAGGTATCCAGATTCAGTCGCTCAGCTTGCCCTTCGTGGACTAAAAGCAGCCATTACCCATTTTGGAAGGGAGCCTAAGGTTTTGATAGTGCCTTATACTGCCCATCAAGTCCAAATATTAATGGCAACCTCTGATGTTTGGGCAGTGCTGTTTACTTCCTTCAATGGTCAAATAGATAATCATTATCCTAAGCATCCCATCTTACAATTTGCCTTAACTCAAGCTATCATATTTCCACATATTGTGTCTCAGGAGCCACTCCCAGATGGAATGGCAGTTTATACGGACGGGTCAAAAACAGGAGTGGGTGCCTATGTGGTTAATGATAAGGTTAAGCCATAATTTTTCTGCTTATTTACAAGGGAATTGGACTGGGGAGCTGGACCAGATGCAGCAGCAATTGCAGATCCAGATCTTGAGCCTTGATGGAACACGAGTGGACCCTGTTGCTCTTGGCGATTTTACTTCTTGAATTTCTTCTGCCTTTTCTTTCTTTAAGGAATGGGTGGGGATAGGCCTGTTTGGTGCAGCCCTATGTTGTGGATTAGTGTTCATGTTATGGTTGGTCTGCAAGCTCAGAGCCCAACAAAAACGTGACAAGGTCGCTATCGCCCAAGCACTCGTAGCCTTGAGCAAGGATCTTCCCCTGAAATTTGGCTATCTAGGCTAAGAAAGTATCTGATGACTGAGACCCTCAGTTGATGCACCCCAAGGGTTCAGCCCATTGCACTGGGTCGATGAGAGGTCTAAGTCTAGCCAGCCCTTGCCTGAATAACTGTGGTACCTGAATATTTAGAGGTGTTTGCGAGTGGGTATTCGACAGGGAATGTTCCACGAGTGTGGATAGATTTCCCGAAAGTATGCCTGATTGCACAAAGGTTTGATGCCAAAACCGCCTCTCCGCGCATGGACGGCCGCCGGGCGCTCCAGAGTGGAGGCTCCCTTTCCCCGACAAAAGGCATCGAGATGGGTATGGGAAGTATTACTCATTGCACGACGACAGGAGAAGAAACCCATTACAATATCTCATTTTGCACAGGGGATCAGGCCTCTGCTTTCCCTCACTGAGTTGGTGCCGCACTTGATAGGCAAAAGGCTGTTCCATCTTAATAAAATTGAAAGGGGGGGGGGATGTTAGGAGCCGCGGTGAGCGTGACAACATTCGCCATTACAAGATGGAGCGGGCATCCTGTGCTCCCACAAGTAAACAACTAACTGCACAGGTGCAAAAGGCAAAAGTGCGCCAAAGTCACTGCCCATCCCGGGGCGTAATATGGGGTGATGAGTGAACAGCCAATCAGAAGTGAACACACCACTCTAGGGTACATATAGCAGTGCCTTTCCCGGGCTTCGGGTCTTCCGCTTCAGCTGATACAAGAATAAAGCCTCGTTGTAGTAACACTGCCTCACGTGTCTCTTTTGCGGGTGAAGGGGACTCGGAAGGGGCGTGGAATAAGCCTTAACTCCATAATAACATTAAGGCTGGTAAGCAGAGTCCCCAGTTCAGCACTGGACTTCAGAATTGAGAAAATGTTGATCTATTTTGAGGGTAATTCAACATATAATAGGAATTGCAAACAGTAAAATATCTCCCAAGGTCACAAACCGTGCTGTCTTCAAAACAGTCCTGCATTTTAACTACTCACCTTCCACATTGTTTTTTCCATGAAACATTATTGATTACTTACTACTGTGACATGACTTCCTGGATGGGAAAACAGCAATAAATCGCACACACACATTGCCCAATAAGAGACTCTCAAAGGCAACAAGATAATTTTTCTTAATTCAAGAAAGCCATACATGGGTCTAAAGAGATAGTTTTCATAATCAGGAGCACTTATGCTTGTAAAGGACCCAGATTGCATTCCCAGCACCTCCACGGTGGTTCACAGTTATTCCTCCAGTTCCAGGAGAACACCTTCTTCTGACCTCTGCAGTCACCAAGCATCCACATGGTACACAGATGCACATGCAGGAAAAACACATATAAAATAAAACTAATACTTTTATTTATCTTTTAAGATTTATTTATTGTATTTATATGGGTATACTGTTGCAATCTTCAGACACATTAGAAGAGGGCATTAGATCCCATGACAGATGATTGTGACCCATTGAATTCAGGACCTCTGGAAGAGCAGTCAGTTTCCAACAGATGGTTGCTGGAAATTGAACTCAGGACCTCTGGAAGAGTAGTCGGTGCTCTTAACTGCTGAGCCATCTCTCTAGCCCCTTTTATGTTTTTTTTTTTTAAGTTTAGGGGTTTTGTTTGTTGTTTGTTTGTTTGCTTTTAGCCATACAAACAGGAAGGTGAGAGACACCTAGAGGTTCACCGCCATGCAGCACCCATATGATGCTGAGAAAGTAAGTGGAGAGTTGGGAGAGAAAGAGGAGCAGAACAATTTACACATTTTGGAGAGAGGAGAATTGGAGACACAAGGGTGGTGAGGAGCAGCTTGATGTGTGAGTAGCCTGCCCTGCCACCTGAGGCCATGATGATATCCTGGCCTGTGCTGTCTTGTCACTGAGGGCCATGTCTGAGTAGCATTCTGTAGCAGGGGTCTGAGTAGATGTCTGTGGCCCATGTTACCACCAAAAGCCATGTAGATATCCCTGGGCTGCCACCTGGGCCATGTTGATGTCCAACTGAGCTGTCCCCACCCCTCACCTGCTAGGGCACTTGCACAAGGGCTGGGAGATCTGGCCCTCCCCTGCCACTTGCTGGCTGTAGCACTTGGGAGAGTGGACCTCTGCACCTTACCTAAGTAGCACAGTAGAGTTGGCCCTGATGGCATGGACATGAAGGGAGATGGTCCTAATGGTGTGAGCGTGATAGAGCCTGTCCTGTTCTTTGCCAGCTGCTGAAGGCAGAACATCTGGCCCTGCCCCTCACCTGGGAAAATAGGCAGAGCTGAACAATTTAGCTACCACCCAGGCGCAGAGCTTTGAGTTGGCTTACCCCAGTATATTCTCCATCTATAAACTGCCTGAGCACTTGACTGGGCTAGTCCTGTAGAAACAAAACTTCAAGATCTCCAGGACACAGGGCAGCAACAGGGTATATGAGAAGAGTTCCAGTGAGTATCCAGTATTGATAGTGAAGCAGAAGCCAGAGGCCTTAAACTAGAACAAAGATTTGTTGTGATGAATATTTGCAAGGGAAGCTGTTTGGGCCAAGAGGTATACTTTGTGACACACCGCAACATCTGCACCAAGAGTTTGTTCTTGGTGTTGTATTCATTTATTTTGGGGATGTTGCAAGGACAGAGTGGGGATTGGGAGGGGTAGAGAGCTGAGTGGGGTCGGGGTGCATGATGTGAAATTCACAAAGCATCAGTAAAAATAATTTTTAAAGTCACACAAAGTAATAAATTTTATTATGAGTTTTTATATATACTTTATTATTATTGTTTCTCCTTCCTCACTTTACCTGTCCCATATTTCTCTTGCTCTTGCTGTCCCTCCCCCTAAATCATCTCCCTTCATATGCATTCATGTATCAGGTTATCCTGTTCATCAACCTCCCTGCCACAGATCTTTTCTCCCTCTTGTAATCTTCTCCCTAATTTCATGACCTGTATTGTCACACACACACACACATACACTAGTTAAAACCTAGGCTCTGCACACGAAAGGAGCATCCTGCTTGTCTGAACCTAGATCATCCTACATTAACATGGATTTCCAGTTTCATTCATTTTCCTGCAAATGTTATGATCTCACTTTTCTGCACAGCTGAACAAAATCCCATAGCTCTCCAGACTACATTTTCTTCATTGATTTCCTTGTAGGTGGGTTCAGATTTTTAGCCATAGAAATCACACAGCATGGGTGTGCAAACATCTTTATGATAGGGATTACAGAGCTTGGTGTACACACACAGGAGTGGTACAGCTGGCACACGGTCACACGGTGGTGGTTTACTTTTAGTTTACTGTTTTGTAGCAACACTTACTTAAGTGTTGAACCAGTTAAAATTCTCACTGGTAGTATTGGGGAAGATTGAGCAAGAAAACTCTGGAAAGGGACAGGTGACAGCTAGAAGAGCCAGCGATGCTGCTAGCCACTGCAATCACACAGATGGAGAAAGAATATTCATGGTTTTGAGTTCTAGTAAAATGTGTAGAAATGGTGTCTTATAATTTTTTTATAGATCCATGACAAATGTTATACAATTCACAGCCAGAAGATGGCACTAATGAGATAAAAAAGGCTATTTTATGTATTACAAATTCTTTTGAGGTACCTATTTCTTTCTACTTATATTTAAAGATAGAAAGCTAGCTTTTATAAAGTAGTAAATCATTTAAATATAGAGAATAAACTATAGCTACCATTTGTATTGTGATTTTGTTTGTTTTTCATAATAATATGAAAAGACAGTACTGCCTGTGTTTATTTAAATACTTCCAGAGTTAGCTAATTTTAACACCAGTATTTAACTTTCCCTTGAAGTGCATACAGTGTTGTGTGCTATGCCACAGCTGCTTGAGTGCTCAGCCTCTGCTGTTGTCAAAGGACTTGTCTTCACTTAGGAAGGGGATCTCTTAAGTGTAAGGTGTCCCCTCCGGACAAGGGATTTGGTGCCTTAGAAAGATTTCCCTCGAGCGAGGTCATGCACCAGCAAGGATGTAAAACGAGCACTGCCCACGTGGCATCAGATCAGGGTAGCAGAGAAATTCATGGAAAACTAAGGTTGGTGACAATGTCAACCTAGGGAGGAGTGATAGCTCTTACACCTGGGGAGGAGGAAGGGTTGAATGGTAGAAAACTGCAGGCTGTGAATCAAAATGATAATACGTACACATACATATTCACCAATACATATGTGTATTTTCTTTTTTTCCTATCTTTATTTTATTATCAAATCATAATTTTTACTTTTTAACACAGGGGTTATAAACAAGGTTAGGCCTCTATCCCCGCCTTGGCAAGATTAGAATCGCCACGGCCCTTCTATACTTGGAGAAGGGAGGAGATGTCAGGGGTAGCCCTGCTTATACACTGAAGGCCTAAAATCAGCCATAAGCCTAAAATCAGCAATAGGCCTGACATACATGCCTGCTAACACAAAGTCTTGGATCTCTATGGAAAAACATTGAAAGAGATGGCTATAAGCTATTGTAAACATATGTGTATTTTCTTTACCTGTTCTTCTATTGATGAGTACCAAAGTTGCTCTGTGACAGCCATTTTGAATAGTGATATAATAAAAAAAAAATTTGATGCCCAAGTATCTCCATGACATGCTGATTTAAACATCGTTGCTAAGCACTCAGGAGTTAAATAGTGGAGACATACAGTATATGTATTCTTAGTTTTCTGAGGACCCTCCACAGAAATGCTTACAATGGATGCACCTGGTCACATTCCATCCAAAGTGCTTGAGATGAAATCTCAATGTAATGTAAGCTTTCCTTTTCCCGATGGCTAGTGAAAATAAGCACGTTTTCCTGTTTACTGCTCACTAATAGTTTATCTTTTGAGAACTTTGGGTTCATTGCATTAGACCATTTTGTAGTTTCTTGTTTAGCTTTTAGAATCCCTTTTCCACCCTAGACATTATTTCTAAGGCAGAGGGATATCTGGTAAGAGCGGTCTCCTCATCCCTTGGCCGTTTGTTCACTTAACTCTCCTTGATGGTATGGAAGCCTTTTCATTGTCACAAAGTCTCTTTTGTCAGTTGGTATAATTTCTTTAAAAAACAAAAAATAAAACAAAAAAAAAATCCAAAAAACAAAAAAACCACCACCAACAACAACAACAACAAAACAAACAAACAAACAAACAAACCAGACCAGACAAGATCTTGAAGTGTTCTTCCTGTTCTGTTCATGAGCTTCAGAGTTTCCAGGTTTACATTAAGGTCTTTGGCTCATTTAGAGTTAACTTTGGTGGAAGAATGAGGTTAAAATCTGGTTTCATTCTTATACATGAAAGTATCATGTTCCTCCAGCTCCATTTGTTGATGAGGCTGTCTTTCTCCAATGCAATTTTTAAACTGGTTTTTTTTTTGTTTTTTGTTTTTTTTTTTTTTTTTTTTGGAAATGATTGGAATATTTCTCTCCTCCCTTTCCTACCTCCAACCCTGTTCCTCAAATACCTTTTCCTGCTGTCCTTCAAATTCATTGCCACTTTTTTCATCAATTGTACTTTAAGCATCAATGTGCATACATATGCATTCCTAAATATAACCTATTTATTTATTTATTTATTTATTTGTATGTTTTCAAGGCTGACCTTCAGAACACCAAACATATGGAACCAGAAAAGAAATTTCTCCCATCACATAATAATTAAAACACCAAATGCACAGAACAAAGAAAGAATGTTGAAAGTGGTAAGGGAAAAAGGTCAAGTAACATAAAAGGCCGACCTATTAGAATTGCACCAGAGTTTTCAACAGAGACTCTAAAAGCCAGGAGATATTGGGCAGATGTCATAAAGACCCTAAGAGAACAAAAATGCCAGTCCAGGCTACTATGTTCACCAAAACTCTCAATTACCATAGATGGAGAAACCAAGGTATTCCAAAATAAAACCAAATTTAAAAAATATCTTTCCACTAACCCATCCCTACAGAGGACAATAGAAGAAAAAGTCCATAACAAGAAGTGAAACTATACCCAAGAAAAAGCAAGAAATTAATCTTCTCACACCAAACCACAAACATAATTCCACATCTAACAACAAAAATAACAGGAAGCAGTAATCATTGGTCCCTAACATCTCTCAATATCAATGGACTCAATTCCCTAATAAAAAGACATAAGTTAACAGACTGGACATGTAAACAGGACCCAGCATTTTGCTGCATGCATGAAACACACCTCAGTGACAAAGACAAACACTACCTCAAAGTAAAAGGCTGGAAAAAATTTTCTAAGAAAATGCTCCCAAGAAACAAGCTGGTGTAGCCATTCTAATATTCAATAAAATAGCCTTTCAACCAAAAGTTATCAAAAAGGAAGAAGAAGGACACTATACACTCCTCAAAGGAAAAAATCCAATAAGATGAACTCTCGATTCTGAACATCTATGCCCCAAATGCAAGGATACCCACATTTGTAAAAGAAACATTACAAACTCAAAGTACACACTGAAACTCACACAATAATAGTAGGAGGTTTTAATACCAGACTCTCACCAACAGGCAGATCATGGAAACAGAAGCTAAGCAGAGACACAGTAAAAGTAACAAAACTTATGAACCAAATGGATTTAACAGATATATGCAGAACATTTCACCTTAAAACAAAAGAATATACCTTCTTCTCAGCACCTCATGGTACTTTCTCAACAATTGACCATATAATCAGTTCACAAAACAAAACCTCAAGAGATACAAGAACACTGAATTACTCTGATATATACTATTGGACCACCACAAACTAACACTGGTCTTCAATAACAACAAAATGAACAGAAAGCCTATGTACACATGGAAGCTGAACAACTACTCAATGATAGCTTGATCAGGGAAGAAATAAAGAAAGAAATTAAAGATTATTTAGAATTTAATGAAAATGAAGGCACAACATACCCAAACTTTTGGGATACAATGAAAGCAGTGCTAAGAGGAAAACTTATACCCCATGTACCTCCATAAAAAAAATTAGAGAGATCTTATACTAGCAACCTAACAGTATACCTAAAAGCTCTAGAACAAAATGAAGTAAATAAACCTGAAAGGAGTAGACTGCAGGAAATAATCAAACTCAAGGCTGAAATCAACCCAGTAGAAACAAAGAGAACTATACAAAGCATCAACAAAACTAGGAGCTGGTTCTTGGAGAAAATCAACAAGATAGCCAACCTAAACCCTTAGCCAAACTAAATATAGGGCACAGACACAGTATCCAAATTAGCAAAATCTGGAATGAAAAGGGAGGCATAACAACAGAAACCGAGGAAATTTAAAACATAATCGGATTCTACTACAAAGGTCTGTATTCAACAAAATTGAAAAATCTAGATGAAATGGATGATTTTCTAGACAGATACCAGATACTAAAGTTAAATCAGGATCAGATAAACCATCTAAATAGTCCCATAATCCCTGAGGAAATAGAAGCAGTCATTAAAAGTCTCCCAACCAAAAAAAAGCCCAGGGTTAAATGGTTTTAGTACAGAATTCTATCAGACCTTCAAAGAAGACCTAATACCCATACTTCTCAAACTATTTCACACAATAGAAACAGAAGGGGCACTACCCAATTCTTTCTATGAAGCTAGTTATGCTGATACATAAACCATACAAAACATAAAACAAAAAGACAACCCCCCCCAAAAAAGAGAACTTCACACCAATTACCCTTATGAATATCACTGCAAAAATATTCAATAAAATTCTTTCTAACTGAATCAAAGAAGACATCAAAATGATCATCCACCATGATTAAGTAGGTTTCATCCCAGGAATGCAGGGATGATTCAATGTACCGAAATCCATCAATGTAATCCACTATATAAACAAACTCAAAAGAAAAAAAACCCACATGATCATCTCATTAGATGCTGAAAAAGCCTTGGACAAAATACAATACCCCTCCATGTTAAAAGTATTGGAGAGATCAGGAATTCAAGGTCTATATCTAAATATAATTAAATATATATATATATGCAAATATATATATATATATATATATATATATATATATATATATATGCAAACCAATAGCCAACCTCAAATTAAATGGAGAAAAACTCAAAGCAATCTCATAAAAATCACAGACAAGACTGTCTCCCTTATCTATTCAATATAGTATTCAAAGTTCTAGCCAGAGTAATTAGACAACAAAAGAAATCAAAGGGATACAAACTTGGAATGAAGAAGTCAAGATGTCTCTATTTACAGATGATATGCTAGTATACATAAGTGACCCTAAAAATTCTACAAGAGATTCTACAGTTGATATACACCTCCAGCAAAGTGGCTGGATATAAAATTAAGTCAAACAAATCAGTAGCCTTCCTCTACTCAAAGGATAAATGGGCTGAGAAAGAAATTAGGGAAACAACACCCTTTACAATAGTCACAAATAAAATAAAATATCTTAGTTTGACTCTAACCAAACAAGTGAAATATTTGTATGACAAGAATTTCAAGTCCCTGAAGAAAGAAATTGAAGAAGACCTCAGAAGATATAAAGATCTCCCATGCTCATAGATTGGCAACATTAATATAGTAAAAATGGCCGTCTTACTGAAAGCAATCTACAAATTCAATGCAATCCCCATCAAAATTCCAACTCAATTCTTCATAGAGTTAGAAAGAGCAATTCCCAAATACATTTGCAATGACAAAACACCAGGATAGCAAAAACTATTCTCAACAATAAAAGAACTTCTGGGGGAATCACTATCCCTGACTTTACGCTGTACTACTTACAAGCAATAGTGATAAAAAGCAAAACTAAACAAAACTAAAAAAAAAAAAAAAAAAAAAAAAAAAAAACCATGGTGTTGGTACAGGGACAGGCAGGAAGATGAATGGAATAGAATTGAAGACCCAGAAATGAATCCACACACCTATTGTCACTTGATCTTTGACAAAGAAGCTAAAACCATCCAGTGGAAAAAAGACAGCATTTTCAACAAATGGTGCTAGTTCAACTGGCAGTCTGCATGTAGAAGAATACAAATCAATCCATTCTTATCTTCTTGTATGAAGCTCAAGTCCAAGTGGATCAAGGACCTCCACATAAAATCAGACAATGCTGAGTCTAATAGAAGAGAAAGAGAAGAGAAAGTGGGGAAGAGCCTCAAATACATAGGAACAGGGGAAATTTTCCTGAACAGAACACCAATGGCTCATGCTCTAAGATCAGCAGTCAACAAATGGGACCTCATAAAATGGAAAAGCTTTTGTAAGGCAAAGGACACTGTCAATAGGACAAAACGGCAACTCACAGATTGGGAAAAGGTCTTTACCAATCCTACATCCAATAAAAGGCTAATATCCAATATATACAAACAACTCACAAAGTTTGACTCCAGAGAACCAAATAACCCTTTTTAAAAAAATGGAGTACAGAGCTAAACAGGGTTCTCAACTGATGAATCTCGAATGACTGAGAGGCACCTTAAGAAATGCTCAACATCTTTAGTCATAAGAGAAATGCAAATCAAAATGACCCTGAGATTCTACCTCACACCAATCAGAATGGCTAAGATCAAGGACACAGGTGACAGCAGATGCTGGAGAGGATGTGGAGAAAGAGGAACACTCCTCCATTGCTGGTGAGACTTCATACTGGTAAAATCACTTTGGAAATCAACCTGGCAGTTCCTGAGAAAATTGGAAATAGTTCTACCTGAAGACCCAGCTGTCCCACTACTGGGCATATATTCAAAAGATGCTCCAACATATAACAAGAATACATGCTCCACTATGTTTATAGCAGCCTTATTTATAACAGCCAGAAGCTGGAAATAACCCAGATATTCCTTAACAAAAGAATGGATAAAAAAATGTGGTACATTTCCACAATGGAGTACTACTCAGATATTAAAAACAATGACTTCATGAAATTCACAGGCATATGGATGCAACTAGAAAGTATCATCCTGAGTGAGGTAACCCAGACACAAAAGAACATACATGGTAGGTATTTGCTGATAAATGTATATTAGCCCCAAAATTCACAATGCCCATGATACAACACATAGACCATATGGAGCTTGCGAGAAAGGAAGAACAAGGTGTGGTTGCTTCAGTCCTGCATTGAGGGGGGAACAGGATGGTAGTTGGAGGTAGAGGGAAGGGGGACCTGGGAGGAGATAAGGGGGAGGAAATAAGGGGGCAATATCAGGTACTGAAGGGAACAGGAGAGAGGGTCAGAGGGTCAGGAAATCAAATAAAAATATGTGAAGAAATGAAACCTGTAGAGACCACCTCCAGTAGATAGGCACTAACCCTGGTTGAGGGATGGTGCCACCCACCCATCTCAAAGTTTTTAACACAGAAATGTTCCTGTCCAAGAGAAAGACAGGAACAAAAAATGGAGCAGAGACTGAAGGAAAGGCCATCCAGAGACTGCCCCACCTGGGAATCCATCATGTCTGCAAACGCCAAACTCTGACAATTTCCAAGAGGTGCTTGCTGACAGGAACCTGGTATGGCTGTTCTTTGGGAGGTTCTGCCAGCAACTGACCAGTGAAAATGTGGATGCTTGGAGCTAACTATCAGACTGAACTCAGGGATCCTGGAAGGGGAGCTGGTGGAAGGATTGGAGGAGTAGAGGGGGAATTGCAACCCTATAGGAAGAACAATGTCAGCTATTCGGACCACTCAGTGTTCCCAAGGACTAGACCACCAACCAAGGAGTGTGCAGGGAGGGATCTATGACTCCAGATATATATGTAGCAGAGGATGGCCTTGTTTGACATCAATGGGAGGGGAGGCACTTGGTCTTGTGGAAGTTTGATGCCCCAGCATGGGGGGATGCTAGAGCAGTGGGGCAGGAGAGGGTGAATGGTTGGAGGAGCACCCTCATAGAGGCAAAGGGGAGGAAGTAGAGGGCAGCTGTGGGATGGGGAGTTTGTGGAAGGGTAACTGGGAAGTGGAATATCATTTGAGATGTAAATGAATGGAATGATTAATAAAAAATAAAATTTAAAAAATGAAAAAATAGTGGTTATTAATCTGTTCAAGTCCTCTGAGATAATCTGGCTAACTCCTAGCCAAAATCCCTGAGATATTTGAATTTTAGTATTGATCTGGCTCTCTCTGACCCAGGGGTGTTCCTAAAGTGTCTCCTGGATCTTTTTCTCATGGTGAATCCTCTTGTCTCCTCTCCCCATACATACCCTTACTGGCATCAGAAGTCCAGCCTTATTCTTTCTTTTGCTCAGCCATTGGCTGATCAGCTCTTATTGACAAACCAGAGAATAAGTGGGGAACAATATTTACATAATGTTGATATTCTTAGAATAAGCATTACAATGTCATGCTGGAATTGCAACCAGATATTGGGATAGATAAATCAGCATTTCAATAATACAAAGGTAATCTTTACACAGTACACAAGAGATTATTTCTACATACCTTCTTTCTTGTGATGTTCCCTGAATCGTAATTACAGGAGTGTTTTGTAGATGTATCCAATTTCATTGGCTGTGGTTTTTCTGTCAGTGGTCTCCCTTTATTGCAAACAGAAGTTTCCTTCTGGGATGAGGGGTAAAGACTACACTTACTTGTGGGCAAAAGGACAAATGTTCCCGGATTGTTATTAGAAATTATGCTGTTTTGGTAAAATGGTGGTTGTAGACTCCTCTGATAACCATGGCATCACTAGCACTGAGAAGTGAGCTAGAGTTCCAGAACCAGGTATGGTTTCCCCCTTGGTGAGAAAGTCTTAGTACAGCTGTTGGTTACTCCCAAAGTATGTGGGTCACTACTTGTACTCTTGGAATTCTTGTGCCATGCTGGTTGTTGATGTGGTTTAGGCATCATAACTGAGTTGGACTGTTGGTTGCCTCCCTCCTTGGGGAAGGGGCATTCAGGTCAGTTCCATCGCAGGGATCTCTGGGTCCTAAATCTCAAGTACATGGACCATGCCACCAGAGGAATGGGCATAGAACTGGTGAAGTGGAACATGCTTAAACACCAGAAATCTCAGAATCTGAGATCAGCAGGAGTATAACTAACTTTCTCTGTTTCCATGCCTGCTTCAAGGCGGGTAACCTCCAACTAGGGATTGCGGGCAGTCAGACAAGCAGCACAACACACAAAACTCTTTCCCGTGCAAACAGAATATCATCAGCATCTTAGCTTCAGTCAATAGGATGCATTTACCACCAAAAATCTCACCCCACTCCCCAAGGTTCATATAGTCCCTGTTCACATGGAAGAGGAGGCCCGCAGGCTAGATCTAGCCCTTGGCAGAGAGGGAAAAGGGGGGAGAGCTCGAGTTGGTTCTGAGGGAAGAGTCCTTGGCTTGATGGGTGGAGGTTGGCTTGGCTTCCTGGTGACTGGGAGTGCAGAGATGCCTTCTACTGGAGATTAGACAGTGGCTCTACAGGTGAAGGCCTCCATGGCTCCTCATGGCAGACCCTGATGAAAAGAGGCAGACCATAATTTTAAGGCATTTATTGTCATGGCAGAAAGTAGGTGAGTAAAACCGTAGTCCACTTCTCAGGGTGGGCCTGAGGTTAAATATTTTTTCAAGGAGGAGTGTCTAGGAAGGAAAGTTTATGGGCTAAGCCTCTGGGCCTTTAGGTAGCTCATTAAAATGGAGATCTGTCTTGAGGCTAAGTGATCACAGGTCACATTGTCTACATATGGAGGGGACTGGGGTGCTGCCCTTATGTGACTGAAGGCCACAAATCTATGGAGGGGTGCTGCCAGTGACAGGGGCCTGGTGCCCAGGAATCAAGTGAAACATCTACAGTCCCTTTAAGGTCACTGGGTTTCTAGCCTTAACTCAACCAGGAACCAGGCTGCCTTTCATGGCCGTACACTCTACCACATTTTTAACTTGGTTATTTTGGTATCTAATTTCTTGAGTTCTTTATATTTTTAGATATTAGTCCTCTGTCAGATGTAGGGTTAGAGAAGAGGGTTTTTTTTCTATTCTGTATGCTGCTGTTTTGTCCTATTGATGGTAGCCTTAGCCTTGTAGAAGCTTTTCAGTTTCATGAGTTCCCATTTATTAATTGTTGGTCTTAGTGCCTGACCTATTGGTGTTCTGATACAGGAAGTTGTCTCCTGTACCATTGTGTTCAAAGTCCTCCTTCCTTATTTGCATCCCTTGAATTTCCTTATCTTGTCTTATTGTTCCAGGTTGTATTCTGAGTACAGTACAGTACTGAAAAGCAGTGTGGATAGTGGATACCCCTGTCTCCTTCTTGACTTCAGTGGAATTGCCTCAAGCTTTTCTCCATTTAGGATGAAGTTGGCTCTGGGTTTCTCATACATAACTTTTATTATGTTGAGGTAAGTTCCCTTTAGCCCTATGTTATCAAGGACTTTTGTTATGAAGCCATGGTGAATTTTGTCAAAGGGCTTTTCTGAATCTCTTGAGAAGATCATGTGATTTTTGCCCATTTATGTAGTTAATTACATTTATTGTATTAACCATCCCTGAATTTCAAGGATAAAGCCAACTTTGTCAGGGTGATCTTTTCGATATATGTCTATTTTCTGTTTACAAGTGTTTTATTGAGTAATTTTGAGTCAATGTATATCAGGAATATAGTTTTCCCCTTTTGGTTGTGTTTTGTTTTGTTTTGTTTTATTGTATCTCATTTGGGAATTAGAGTGATACTGGCTTCATAGAAGAACTTTTAGAGTGTATTTATTCATTCATTCATTTATTTATTTATAAAATTGGTCTGCTTGGTGAGTGGAGGCTATGAATGTTCCTGTTGAGGCCATTTGGTCAGTGAGTTCATTTCCCTCAGATATCAGGCCTGACTGTGAGATCTGACATGCTGGATGTAGATGGGGGAGGCTCTTTCCTGTAGGAGGGTGGAGACCTGTATGAGTAGAGGGGAAAGTGGGTTGACATCTAGTTTGATAAAGGATCTTGACAACCAGGGGAGCAAATTGACAGCATATACACCGTCTGAAAACAGGTTAAGGGGCCTCTTGACTTCTTTTAGAGCTAGATAAATGTCATATGGTTCTTTATATTGGTGGGAGTGATGGGGTAGCTCTTTGAATTGGAAGATAGGGGGTTCAGCCTTAGGGAAGTAATATATTACTGCCGCAGCTCCCCTCTTTCCCCCATTGGTAAATATTGAGGAACTCCTGCTATGGGCCCTTTTGAGAATAGTTTGGGAGGCAGCCAATGCAACAGAGGTAGGGCAGAGGCCCATTTTTCATCAGATAATGGTTGTCAATTCATCTTGGGAATTTTATTAAGCTGATAGCAATGAAGGACTGAGTTTTGATTAGCCACTGAATGTCAGAGAAGAAGAAGGAGGTGACAAGAATGTCAAGCTCTTTTCTCAGGGTTTGCAAGGCTCTATCCCTGCCATTTTTAATCATGTTAGTGAGTGCATCCACCTCATTTAAAATTTAGAGCACATTACCCATCGGGGTGTGGAGCCATTCCAGCACCACCTGAGGTTGGTAAAGGGCTCCCACAAGTGTACAGGAGGAGTTAAAGATAAGGAACTATATAGGTATTGTTGGGTCATAGCTAGCATGGCCATATCTTTTAGGGCTGCATTGACAGAATTCAGAGCTTAGACTGCATCTGGGACAGTGTTCTTGGGGAGGAGGGACTTTTGCCTCCTTTCAGGAGGTTGAAGAAGGATTGAAGGGTGCTTGTAGGAAGGGATAGTCAAGGTTGTAGCCAACTAAGGTTGCCCAAAAAGCTCTGGAGGGAGGTGAGAGTTAATTTTTGAGGGAAGGAAAGGGTGGTTTTGAGGGGGTGTGTTGAGGTAAGGTAGACCTCTGCTTCTAAAAATGCAATGAGAAGAATAAGTTGGGTCTTATGAGGGGCTATTTTGAATCCTAGAGCAGATAAGGAAGATATTAGCTGGTCCTTAAGTTGGGAGGGGGAGGTAGAAGAGTCTCCCCATACTAATATGTCATCCATGTAATGGTATATATTGAGTCCATTGTCTAATAGGGTTTTAATGTAGTGGCTATAGCCTCCTGACAAATGGACTGTTAGCCATTCCATGTGGGAGAACAATCTATTCATATCTTGAGGTTGGGCCAGAGTTATTATTAATGGGGGGGGGGTACTGGGAATGCAAAGCATTCATAGTCTTGGGGGTGAAGAGGGATGGAAAAAACCTGTCTTTTATGTCTATTGCTAATATGGGAACGTTGGCAGGGATGGCTGAGATGTGGGGAGCCTCAGACTTGTATGGCTTTGTTAATTGCCCTCAAATCTTGCAATAATCTCCATCCCCCAGAGCTCTTTTTTATAGTAACACAGGGGTGTTCCATGGACTAAGGGAGGGGAGAATTATTGTAGCAACAGCTGTTCTTTTACCAGCTCTGTGAGGGCTCTAAGTTTCTTTCTTGATAGAGGCCACTGTGGGACCCAGATGGCTTTGTTGGAGAGCCAATCAAGGCAGGGAGTACTATATCTAACAGTGGCCCCTAGAATTGGAGGTGATTTGGAAGAGGGTTTTTAGAGTCTCCTTGGATATTACTTTCTTTATAGGTAATGTTCTCTATCTTAATGTGGTCTCTTTCTGGCTGGGTGGTAAGAACCACCTCTAAGGCTTGTAAGAGATCTCTTCCTAAAAGATTGATGGCTACTTGAGCCACCAGGGGGCATGTGAGGCCAGTAGCTCCATCCTGGTCTTCCCACCTGTAGGCCTGTTTGGTGATGAATGCTTGAGAGGTACCCTTTATGCCTAGGATCTGGGGCCCATGGATCAGTTGCCAGTCACATGGGACCTCTTGCTGTCTTAAAATTGTCCTGTCTGCTCCAGTATCAATAAGACACTTGAATGGTTTATTATCTATTTTAATGGTTAATTTGGGGTGGGAGACTTCTGAGATGCTGGATACCCATAAGATTTCTATGGGAGTAGTTGTCTTTCTTACTGTTGGGGCTGAGGGATGCCCCATCTGAAGTTTAAAGGCTCCAGTGGCTTACTGTCCTTATCATATACAGTGGTACAGCATCTTCTCCAGTGGAAATTTTTTCTGCATTGGGGACAGATTGTCTTAGGGAGATTAGAATCTGTCATGGGAAGAGAGTTTTGTGGGCATTCATTTTTCTAATGTTCTGCCTCTTCACGTTTGAAGCAGCTTCCTTCTGCTTTACTGTTGCTACAAATGCCTAAGTGACAGATGTAATCTGGTGTGATGTGGTTCCTATATCTCAGGTTGTCACAATCCACCTATTGTGATGCTCTTCCCAGAGACCCTGGCAAGCTAGTCTGGATTCAGAAGTCATGCCTTCCCATACAATGGTTTTAAGAAGGAGGCTTCTGGTTGTGGGGTTGGGAATTTTTCTTTCTAAGCTCATTCTAGTTCTGAGAATAAAATCAGTTAGGGGTTCTCCAGGCTTTTGATGAAGAGAGAGCAGGAAGGAGGCAGGGTCTTGTCACCCTGAGGGTGGAGTAAGCCTATCCTAAGCTTGGGTTGCACAGAGGCAGACCTGCTCATAGTACCCTGTGGTTGAGTTGCCTGCTGTGCTCCAGTAGAAATGTCTTCCTGGCCAAAAAGTTCACTAAAACCCCATGGAGTGTCACCTTTGTCCTTGTTCTACCTGACTTGTTGACAACATTCATCATGAAACAAGGCTTCCCACTCCAAAAACATCGGGCAGAAAGTAAAATATCTCTGCAATCTTGGGGGGGTGTTTAAGTTGACAATATGGCTATCTAAGAGATATTTTGTCCAGGGTGCTTGAATGCCATCTTTCTTTACAGCCTGCCTGAGTTCTTTTAAGTCTGAGGCTTGGAGTGGGTACCAGTTGAGTGGTTTAGTTTGACTAGGGTTGTATTAACTGGGGAATTCTCAAGTGTTTTGGGTTTCTAGTTCTATATTGAGTAGCATGGGAGGCTGGGTTAGTTTTGCAAGAGAGTCCCGAAAATTACAAAATTTTTGGGTGGTAGATGGTTGGGGGTAAGGGACTATGGAGTTTGTTGGGGTTTTAACTACAAGTTTTGATGGTCTTTCGCTTTTGCAGCTTGGAGAAGACAGAGGAGGGATACCCCTTTCTGTTTGGGTGGGGGAAGTGGAGTAAGGGGAGATGCAGGTGGAAACTTCTTTGTTATTTTAATGGTGCCTTGCCCTTGGGTGGGGCAAGAGGAGCAGACAGTTTATTAGTGTTTCCTCCAAGCATAAGGGTGCAGGGGTGGATAAATGGATTTTATGTCCCTTATTAGTTGGGTAAGGGCTGTGAGATCTGAAATAGGGTGGATTTTAGGACCTTGATCTTTGGGTTCATTTGACTGAGGAGGATCAGGAGCTGTGTTGCTATTAGCCTGTCCTATTTTAGATGGCTCTCTGCATTGCAGCTAAGATCAGCAAAAAATCATGGGAAGGTGTTTTTTCTTCTTGGGTATCTCTGTTTTTGATGAGAGAAGCTACTCAGCTCGATGAGTCTAGGCTATAAATATTGCCATCGGCCATGCATGGCACTATCTGAAGGACATCCTACTAAAACAATGAGGTTTGGTTTTTGGTTATTTTTATTCTGTGGAATTTTAGTAGGGCACATATTTCCCTGGCCTGAGGTGATATTTTATGTGATGGTGAGTTGCCCGGGATAGAAAAGAGGAGAAACACTTTGTCCAATGGGAACATTCCCTTGGCCTATTGGCTTTGGGGGATGCCACAGAGGTCTAAAACGCTAAGCTGTCCTGCAGATTTAAGAACTGGCAGCCACCCTGTGGCTTTTAAATGGCTGCTGCATTAGCAGGTTTTCTTTTTGTTTTAAAGAGAAGTTAGAGAGTCTCTGCCAACTACCATTGTGTGCTGTCAGGATTTAGACAGAGGCCGAAGGGATGTTCAGCCAACACCAGAGAGTAGAAGCTTCAGTTGCCACTTGGTTATCCAAATCCACATGATGGAGCTGACTGAAAGCGCAGCAGGAAAGGACAGGTTGCTTGTCTCCAGAGTTGGAGGGGCTCACCTTCCCATAGTATCAGTTCCTGCAGTTGTGTTGCTGTTTAACATAGGCGCCAGATGTGGGCCTGTGTGCTGGAGACTTTCCAAGGAGATCTCTGGCCTGGCCAGGTGCGAAGGTTCAGGCAAAGGGGAGAGAGTGTGAACAGGGAGGGGGAATCGCCTCTGCTGCCTCCACTGTAGCAGCTGCCTCCATCTCCACTGTAGCAGTCTCAGTTGCTCCAAGATGCTGCACCTATTGCTCTCTGCTGAGTCAGGCCAGGATGAGCCTGCGCGAGGCCAACTAGCCAGCAAGGAGTGCAGGGAAGCTCTTGATTTGTGTTTTGGGAGAGCAGATCTCTTCCCAAGTGGTAGTGCTACAGCGCTTATGACAGAAACTCTCAGACAATGGAGTGATTGTCATACGCCTCTATTCCTTCTGGATATGATTCTTTTTTTTCCACAGAGTACAAGTTATTAAACTCTAATATTCTGAATTCCTTTGGTGGCTGTTCTTATTCTGTTAATTGGAGCCCTCTCTTTCTTTTTGTTAGTTGGTCAAAGGTTCTCCCAATCTTATTAAAGCTATTTTATTCAATGATTCTTTGTATTGTTTTGTTTATTTCTACTTAATTAATTTCTGCTCTGATTGCTGACTGGGTTTAGATTTTGTTTGTTCTTGTTTTCCAAATTTTGTGTTGCATCATTATTTATTTGGGCTTTTCTTTTTTTGTTTGTTTGTTTGTTTATGTAGACATTTATATTATAAATTTCTTCATTTCTTCCATACAACTGCTATCAGTGTGTCCAAAGGTTTTGTCATCTTGTTTTAATTTGCTTTTACTTCAAATAAATTGTCATTTCTTTGATTTGTTCTTTGACTCATTCACCACTGAACCATGAGTTGTTTAATCTCCAAGAGTTTATGTATTTGCTAGATTAGTTTGCTGTCAATTTTACATTTTATTGCACTTTAGTCAGAATATAAGAGTTGTTGAAATGATTTGGATTTTGTGTCATTGTATGTATGTGCTGCTGATTAGAATATGTATCTTTAGTGTTTGGTGGAATATTCTATAGGGATTCTATTAAATTCATTTTTGATATATAGTGTCAAAAAATTCTGATGTTTCTCAGTTTCATGCACCAAAGTTTAGTTTATATGTTTTTAGAAAAGTGATGTCTTCTTGGGTGACTGATCCTTTGATTAGAATTAATTTAGTATGATATCTATTTTGTCAGCTATTAGGATAATGACACCTGATTTCTTCCTGGTCCCATTTGATTAGAGTACTTTTGTTTAACCTTTTACTATAGAGTAATGCCTATCTTTAAAACTAAAATGTGTTTCTTGGGCAACAGATATATGCATTTTTGTTTTTTGGTCAAGTAAGTCGATCTGTGTCTTTTGGTTAGACAATTGAAGCCATTTATGTCTAAGGTTATGGTTGAAATGTGAGTATAAACTGCAATCATGTTAAATTTTGGCATCTTTTTTGTTTGTTTTCTTAGTGGCATTTTGTGTTTTAATAATATCACTCAATATTTCTTTCTAAATCTCTTGCCTGTGGTCATTCCTCCTTTCAGTGTAAAATATGAATATGATATGAATATGCCTTCTTGGGTTTGGTTTATTGTATAAAAAATTTAGACTGTTTAAATCATGGTAAGTTTCTCCTTCTTCAATTATGGCAGATAGTTTTGCTGATGATATTAGTCTCAGCTATTTGTCATTGTATTTTATGACTTAAAATGTATTTGTTCCAGGCTCTTCTAGTTTTCAAATTTTCCATTGGAAAAAAAATCAGCTGTTATGCTGGTGGTTTTCCATTCATAATGCTACTTGTGGATTTTTTTTATTATGTCCTTTAATATACTTTGCTATGTATGCTTAGTGTTTTAACTATGATAAGTTGTGGGGACTTTCTAGTCTGTCTGGTGTTCTGTGTGCTTCTTGTATGTGCATGGGCATGTCTTTCCTTACTTTTAGGACATTGTCTTCTGTGATTTTGTTGAATATATGATCCATGTCATTGACTTGGGATTCCTCTTCCTCATATATGCCTGTGATTTGAAGGTTTGAGCATGGCTTGGGGGCTGGAGAGATGGCTCAGCCATTAAAGGCTATGCTCACAACTGAAAATGTAAGAGCTTTACTTGGTATCCCACATTTTCTGTATGCTCTTTCCTTGTGTTTTTATTTTCATATCATTTTTTATTTGGACTACATTCTCTACTTATCTTCAAGTCCTGATATGCTATTTTCTGCTTGATTGTGAAAAAACTTCATTATCCTTTAATTATGACAGTTTCGCTAGGTATAATTGTCTAGCTTGTCATTGTTCCCTTTCAGCACTTGAAATTCATCATCTCAAGCCTTCATGAATTCATCATGAGATATCATATTATTGTTCAGAAGAATCTGTTCAAATTTGGTGTATCTTTGGCTTTCAATATACTTTGTTCTGTATTTTTAGTGTTTTAAGTATCATATTTTTTCTGGTCTTGTCTGTAGATGAATATATACTTCTTTGCCTTGGTTTAGGAATTTTATGCTACGATTTTACCATTTTTCATTTATACCATGATCTTAGAATGAAATTTCATTTATGCTCATGATTTAGAGTTTTAATCTTTCTGAGTGTCCAATGGATTACTTTATCTTTTTCATTACCTAAATGCTTTAATTCTTCTTTAATTCTTCTATGTCTTTAAATCCTGGTGTTTTTCCATCCCTTTGTTCCACTCTATTACTGATATTTTCTATAGATTTTTTAATTGAATTTATCAAGTACTCCAGTTCAGTATTTTTTTTCAGTGTTTATATGTCTGCATTAACTTTGTTGCTTCATTTAGACATTTTTCTTCCCTCCCAATTCATTTAGGAGTTTGTATCCTCTTGGATTTCTGTGAACATAGCCATTCTGTCAAATTATTTGTCTGGATGGGATTAGTAATTTTTAGAGGAGTTTTGTTTTCAAAGTTTTGCATGTTTGTTGTGGTTTTTAAATTGGAACTTGCACATCTTGGGTTAAGTCATTGGTTCTTTGTTTTAAAGAACCTTTATTCTTTCCATTGAAATGTTTGTGATATTAAAATAGATATTATAATAAGATTGGTGTGTATACAGAAATTGTCTCCTGTACCAATGCATTCAAGGCTGTTTCCCACTTTCTCTTCTATGAGATTTAGTGTATCTAGTTTTATGTTGATATCCTTGATTCACTTGGACTTGCGTTTTGTGACAAGTAATAAATATGGATCTATTTACGTTCTTCTACAGATATCCAGTTCAACCAGCACTATTTGTTGAAGATGCTTTCTTTTTTTCCATCATATGGTTTTGGCTTCTTTGTGAAAAATCAAGTGTCCATAGCTATGTAGATTTATTTCTGGGTCTTCAATTCTATTCCATTGATCAACCTATCTGTTTCTGTACCAATACCATGCAGGATTTATCACTTAAGACCCAGCTATACTGCTCCTGGGCATGTACCTAAAATGTTGCACCATATCACAAGGACATGTGCTCTACTATGTTCATAGCACATTTATTCATAATAGGCAGAAACTGGAAACAACCCAGATGTCTCTCAACTGAAGAACGGATACAGAAAATGTGGTTTATTTACACAATAAGATACTATTCAGCTATTAAAAATGAGAACACCATAAATTTCGCAGGCAAATGGATAGAACTAGAATTATCCTGAGTGAGGGAAGTCAGTATCAAAAGGACATGCATGGTACATACTCACTGATAAATGAATATTGTCCATAAAGGATGGAATAACCATGATACACACCACAGACCCAAAGAAGTTAAATAAGAAGGTCTAAGTAAGGATGCTTGAATCACACCCAGAGGGGGAAATAAAATAGTCATAAGAGGCAGAGGTAGGGAGAGATTTGGGTGGGAGTGGGGGAGATGGAGGGGAATGAGAAGGCAGGATGGGGTGTGGGGAGAGACAGGAGAGAAGTCCAAAGGGCCAGGAGAATAATTGGAGCTGGTGAGGGGGCACAGGGAGGCCTGGGAATAGGGAAGGCTCCCAAGAGTGCAGATGTGCCTAACAGTGGGGACATGGAATCTGAAGAGCCTGAGCAGGACTCCCCAGTAGAAGGATAAGGACACAAACCTACCCAACAAAACTGTTGACTCCAAATTTATTCTGCCTAAAAGAAATGCAGGGAGCCGGGCGGTGGTGGCACACACCTTTAATCCCAGCACTTGGGAGGCAGAGGCAGGCGGATTTCTGAGTTTGAGGCCAGCCTGGTCTACAAAGTGAGTTCCAGGACAGCCAGGGCGACACAGAGAAACCTTGTCTTGAAAAATCAAAAAAACAAAAAAGAAAAAAAAGAAAGAAAGAAATGTAGGGATGGAGCAGAGACTGGAGGAAAGGCCAACCAATAACCACCCCCAACTCAAAACCCATCCCATGGGCAAGCACCAATCTCTGACATTATTTATCCATACTCTCTTATGCTTGCAGACAGGAGCCTAGCACAACTGTCCCCGGAGAGGATCTACCCAGCAACAGACTCAAACAGACGCATGTGGAGAGCTTTTGGTGCCACTTATAGAAAGCTTGTAGACATTTGGCAAGTACTTGTCACTTTGCTCAAGGAAGTAGGCTGAGATAAGGATGATCCACTGGTACTGGGGAAACCTGAAAATTTGGGCTAACAAAGCTCAAGGTAAACTCAGCCTAGGAATGTGTGTCTTCCCTTTTGTCTTGGTAATCCTAAGCCCCAGTGACTGGGGGGGTGGGGGGGCGTCTTTGTTTATTGCTTTGTTTGATTACTACCTGATGTGACCTCTTTGTTCTTTGCCTTGTTTGATCACTTTGTCTTTGATCTAAGAACTGGCCCTATTCTTTGCTAATACCTAGAATGGTATAAAAGCTGGCTGGGAAAAATTAAAGCTGCTTCAGCCTCAGCACTGGCTGGAGTCATGTCATGTTTGTATAACTGTCCTTTTCTTTTCAATCCTCACTCCTGCCCTCTGTTAAGTGACTCTGTTAAGCGACTGAGTTGGCTCGGTCAGATACAGATAGTCACACCCAAGCACTGGACAGTAGTCAAGGACACTTTCATGAAAGAGTTGAAGGAAAGATTGAAGACCCTGAAGAGCATGGGAGCCCGATAAGATCAACTGAGAGACTCTCTGAGAGCTATAGTTGTAGAACTGTATTATATCTTCTGGTGTTTAAAAAAAAAAAAGAAAGAAAGAAAAGTTTAAACTATAGTAAAGGAAGACAAGCCAAGGTCTGCACAGCTCCCTAAGCAGCTACCGAACGAGCCCTCTGAATGCTCCTACAGCTCTCAAATTAATCACGTGAATAGACTTTATCTCTCTTATGCAAATAAAGCAAAATAAAAGCCCAATTTTATTAGAACTAGAATGACTCATTTGAGAATATGAGCAGAAAAAAGATGAAGCATAAGTGTTATTTGTTGTTTGTTGTGGCCACACATCACTCCAGGGGCTGGATGATGGAGGGTAGCTTTGTGAAGGTCACTTCAGCTGTGGTGCAGACCAGGACCATAGGAAGTCAGAAGGAAATTTTTTTTTTTCCTGCCCAGTAGGAGAATCTGCCCATTGTCCATCTCACAGCATTTATATGTAGTCTTCAACCTTGAACACAGTACTGCTAAAGCATGCAGATAAGGGACAACAGATCAATTTGTTTAAAATTTAATTTAAAAAATCGAAAATGAGCTGAAGTCCACATTCCTATTTGTTTACACCAAATTCATGCAGCGCCGTGAAGAACTCTGAGATGGGCTTACCTCAGTCTCTGGTTTTCTTTTAATGAAATGATTATTTTGGTGGGCCAAGAGAAGGGAGTTGAAAGAAGAGTGCTTATACCTGCTAAGTACCTTAGCAGTATTTAATTGGTGCTCATTGGCCCTGCAATTAGGTAACATTATGATTTATAATGAAGAAACAAAACTTTACAGGATAACATGAGCAAACTTATTAGCACAGGACCTACCACAAAATACACACCAATATTTTTTTTGAATGGATGATAGACCAAGTATGAAAGAACCAGGATCAGACTTAGCTCTGTTACTTCATGTACCCCACTTTCTCTATCACAATACATTGCCTTCCAGTGGGACCATACAAAATGATTTTAATGGCTAAAGAAGATCACTGCCAACATAAACCTAACACACCTAGCAACCTGTGATTTCGAGGCTCCTTTTAACTTAAAAGATTTGTTTCATAAAAAAAAATGAAAAAGGAAGAAAATGCAGCCTTTGAGGACCTTTAAAATGATTTAATAGGCATTGTACATGAAAATAACAAAATTCATAGGACAAAATTAAGTGTAAGGAACATTTTATTGGTTAACATACTGGTATCATTTTTGTTGAATTCTGATAATTACTTTAAAATATTCCTCTGGTGGCATTGTCTAAAACATGTTACATTTTAATGAATGTTCTATCTCATCCCCTCTTTGCTCCACACAGAAAAAAAAAAACCTACTTGAAAATGTTAAAATCAACACAATACAGCATTTTTTCTTAGCTATTTTGTGTTCAGCATTAAAATGTTTTCCAACCATAAAAGTTGGGATATAATTGCTTACCTATTGTAAGTAATTATTTGTAACTAATCTATGAAATTGAATCATCCTTTATGGCTGACCAAAAACAGAAGGAAAGTGTAAGTATAAAAAGTCCAAGATGCGTAACTCAGAGCAGATGTGTATTCAAACATCTAGCATGTTTAAAGTTTATCATGAAAAGAAAGAGACAATTTTACTCTTTGATGGACACACTCTATCTTCAAGGTAATTACCAATTTTCAAAGCATTTTTGATAGGTAGCTTTTATTGGGAGATAAAATTTATAAAGCAATACCATCCTCATCATAAACTAAAAATAAATGAGGCTACCACCATCATCGGGTTTCTCAGAGCCTGTGCTCTTCTCCATGGCTCAGAGGGTCTGGGCTGATCCACTGGTACTGGGGAAACGTGAAGCAACTCACCTAGCTGAACTGAAAAGGAATCACTTCGCTTTGGTTTCAAAAATTATATTGATATTTTCCATGCATGTTCCCGCGGAACTCTAAAACAAACTGTCAATGAGGTATAAGTTGACTTAATCATTTATGAGGTAAGCTTGACAGATTGGCATTCAATGTAAATAACACAGTAATTTATCATTAGTAGTAACCAGAAAAGTTTAAATGATTTTATCTTGCTTTGAAGTGTCTCTTAGTAAAGCTTGTGATTTTTTGTTGTTGTAAATAAGACTGGATGTGTTCATTTTGACACACGTCTTCGCACTACAGAATGTTGGGGCGCCTTGATCTCAATTAATCTTCAGTACTCTGTACATACTATTCTGAAACACTGTGGTGAAGTACGGCCGGGAATCCTTGAGCAGGACACTGCAGAGGGGAGGGTTAGCCGCATTGGAAGGGTCTTCCACATCCCAGATCTCAAGCATGCTGCAACCAGGTCTGAAAAATAAAGCATAAAAATAGTCATATTAAATAAAATGACATGTTCACATTTCGAAATAGCTCCAAAATTTCCAGAGGCTAATTAGTTTAACTACTTGAAAATTTAAAACCCTAACTTGAGAAAGCATTAAGTCCAACACCTAGAATGAAAAACAAAGTGAAGCATGATACATCTCTAGCCCCAGTCAACACATGCGAAACATAAAATCTGGAGTCAGAAATACATATCTGAGAAAGTTTACCTCCAAATGAAACACAACCATGCTTGCTAATCACCATTGCCATCCAGCCATAAGATACGTTTGTAGTTGGATGACATACGTTAAAGAACAGCTAATTAAATCCCTTGAAAATCCATACTTTTTTAAAATGTGCAAGTGCCCTGATTTAGTAGACCAACATATATCCAAGGCAGAGAAGTTGTTCTCTGTAGCTCCTCCTTTTTGAGGGTGTCTATAAAAGGACACTAAGTGGTGTAATATGTCGTGATAGAGAATAACTCTACATTGGAAATATTTTTTAGTGTATGTTTTGAACTATAACAAAAAAAATCCTGACATTCCTATACAGTAAAGTTTAACTATATGTAAGGAGCATCAGTACTGATACAGAGTCATTCCTACCACTCAGCATGACCCCCATGCCCTTCTTGTGTCAGTCTTTTTCCCCAAAACATGACCCCAGCACCATCGGGTCTTCTTTGTACACTGCAGCATTTACAATTCCATGCAAATACATTGTCCAAGCCTTTCATTTTGGGCTTCCTTATCTTAGAATACTGTGGAAGTTTTTTTTTAAGATTTATGTATTTATTTTATGTATATGAGTACACTGTACACTGTAGTAGTCTTAGATACAGCAGAAGAGGGCATCGGATCCCACTGCGGATGGTTGTGAGCCACCCTGTGGTTGCTGGGAATTGAACTCAGAACCTCTGAAGAACAGCCAGTGTTCTTAGTCACTGAGCCATCTCTCCAGCCCCCAGAATACTGTGATTTTGATACCATTAGATACTGTTTGTCCTGGTGAGCTTACCTGTCAAGTTACTACTACCTAGAAACACTTGAGAAGACAACTTTAACTGAGGAATCGAGGAATAGATCAAGTTGGTCTGTGGTCATGTATGTGGACGATTGTCTTCATTGTTTCTTAATTGATGTGAGATGGCCTGGCCCACTGTGGACAGCATCAATGCCACTGCAGGTAGTATTCAGTTCTATTAGAAGTCTTGCTAAGGGGCTGGAGAAATGACTTAAAGTTTAAGAGCATAAACTGCTCTGACAAAGAGCCCATGTTCAGATGGCTCACAATTACCTCTAACTTCAGTTACAGGGAATCTAATGCCCCTTTCTAACATCCATGGACACCAACAAATGTGTCATCCATACATGCAGAAACACACACACACAATCTTTAAAAACATTAATACAAATCTAGCTGAGCACAAGCTTGTGAGCCAGTCCGCAAGCAATATTCTCCATGGTTGTAAAGTGAGATTCTGAAGGTAACAGTGTGTCTGGTAACAAGCAGGCCTACTCTGACTTCGCTCATGATCAACTGTGACCTGGAATTATAAGCCAAATAAACCCTTCCCTCCCATCATTTGCTTTATTGGTCTGGGTATTTTATTAAAAGAGCTGAAATTAGAACATTATATTTCTTCTAAATACTATTGCCCATTGCATCCCGAACTAGTATTTTATGGCATAGAATAGGTTCATTTATCGATTTTCAAATTATTGACCATTCTAGGCACTTGCAGTCTTGGTGATGGTGTGTACCATCACTACGAGAACTCATTAAACTAATTTTAGGCAGACATCAAGCAGTGATGTAGAGTGGAGAGGTGAGTAATCTGTAACTCTACAAGTAACCTCAAAATTATCTTCCAATGTGACTGTTTTTTTTTTCAGTTTCTACAAACAATGCATATGAGTTCAAATTGCTCTTTATTTGCATAAACATGGCATTAACAATCTTCATAATTTCAGTTATTTTAGTATTGATATAGTTTATTCAAAACTTCTTCTTTGGTACAACATATGCCCCAAATTTGTCAAATTTTGTGTTGTTTCTTACATTTGAGGTATGGGGAGTTTTTCTATCCTTTCAGATGCATTATACTTTAGACTTTAGAATATAAAATTGATTGATAATTACTCAATATATGGTACATATAAGCTACAGTCTGTTGCCATATAATACACGAATGTCCCTGTGGAGCAATAGGAAAACAGAAAGCACATAGCTCTCTCCCCACAGCTGACCCTTGTGCTTCACATTCCCACTCTTCTGTTCTATCAATGCCTTTCAAACATAACTGTATGTCTCATGTTACTGGAGATTTGTGTGCATTTTTTCAAATTCTTGCTTTCTTTCTATTTTTGTCTGGCTTATCTTCCTAAGTATAATTATTATCTGTAGTGTACATATCAAGGGTTCATTCATTCCTATTAATGAGTAGTATTATTACATTTTCTAAATATTCTAATAGTGTGTAATTAATTCACCTGTTAATAGATATTTGAATTATTTCTAGGTTGAGACTACTAAAACAAAGCTGATATGAATAACTGCATGCAATTTTAAGTATAAATGAATGCTTTATTTTTTTAAGATGTGCGTGCGCACGCGCGCGCGTGTGTGGGTGTGTGTGTGTGAGATGCATATTCTGGTGCCTGTGGAGGCCTGAGGAAGACATATCCCCTGCAGCTGGAGGTACAGGAGATTGTTAACTGTCTGACTGCTGAGAACCAAATTCAGGGGCCTCTACAAGAGCAGAAAATGTTCTTAACTCCAGAGCCATCTCTTCAGCTCCAATAAATTCCTTCTTCAATTTTAAGCAAATATACAGAGTAGATGCTAGGTTTCTTGAGACACTAAAATTCTGTCATTATGTGGTTTGTGCCACACAACTGATATGTAAGAGTAGTAGGTAGGCTTCATTTCAGGAACACTTGGGACAGTCAGTTTCTCTGTCAACTTTTTATTAGGTGATTTAAGGGTATATATATCCTTGTGGGTTTAATGTACATTTTGTAAATGGATGTAACGTAAAGCATCTTTCTATATGCTTCTTTACTGTCCATGTATTTCCTGTTGTAGCATCTAAGTATTTTGTCTATTTTAGTTGACTTGTTTTTCTCCTGCCTTTTCAGAGTTCTTTTTATATCTAAAGTCCCTTATTAGTCACAGGAGTTGAAAATGCCTTGTCTCAACTGTGACTTATATTATTTCTGTTTATAAAAAGGTTGTTATTTTTAAGGATATCCCATTACGAACACATTCTCATGCCATGATTATCACATATCATTTATGGAAGCTATCATAAGTTCCCACTTATTTTCTTCTTTTTTTCTAGAACTTTTATATTTTCAGATTTAAAATTAAGTTTATGATCTGTTTAAATCCGGGTCATATATACCACCACACCACTTCCCAAGAGTTTTATTAGAGTGGGTACTTAATTTTATCACATGCTTTTTCTGTGTTAATTGAGATAAGATTTTCTTTTTATTGTACTGATATAAATTCAAGCCATTAGATTTGTGAGATAAACCCATTGCTTCTTTAAAAATATGGTTGAGATCACTTTGCCTTTGTGAGCTTAAATCACAGGTTCATGCACACTGCTGTGGTGACTTCTATGCCTTCTTATATAAAGTCACATGCAAATCTGAATTCTGCTGTGGTGTTTCCCACAGACTCTGATAACTGTGCTCATTTTTATTCAGTTCAAACATTTTAGAATTTCCTTTGTAACTTTATGTTTGATCTGTAATTGCATTATCTACAATACAATTATTTAAATATTATCCAGATAGCTTTCTTGTTATCAATTCTAATTTAATTTAATTCCATGCACATACACGTACACACATACGTGTGTGTATGTGTGCGTATGTGTATATATGTATATATATACATATATATATTCAGATTTTTATTTTGTTCCATTGTCTATGTTGCATTAGGTTTTGAGAAGAACTGTGTGTCTATTAATTTTTATAAAAATATTAGAGTTCTATGTACATTTCAGTTGGATAGATTATTTTTGTTTGGTGTATATTCATTTTCACTTGGTTCAAACATTTAAAATCCTAAGTCTGCCTTCCAGAGGCCACTTAGACCCTCTGCTGACCTGAACACTGTCAGGTGACCCTTTCGTACAGATAAGAGTTTTGTTGACTATAGAATCTATGACTTCGTTATTCAGGACTTTGCTTGTTCTCACATCAGATAATTTGGCTCTTCCTCATGAGAAGCTGGGTGTCCCTCATGGTGTGCTTCCTTCCCTTCTCTCTTCAAGGCATTCTCAACTGACCCTTCTGTTTGGCTGCATGTGGTTTGGCCTGGTTTCCTCTGGGTTTGCCCTTTATGGACTGGTTGAACTTTGCAGTGGTTTCTCAGTAAGTGGCTGTCTCCAGCCTCAGAGACTTGGACAGTTCTTGGGTTGTTGTTTTCTCTCACTTCTCTCCTTCTTTCCTGTGTTATAATTGAGGTCCCATGCCCTGTCCCAGCCATGGCCCTCGTGGTCAGTTTTGCCCTGTCCCAGCCATGGCCCTTGTGGTCAGTTTTGCCCTGTCCCAGCCATGGCCCTCGTGGTCAGTTTTGCTTTGTATCAACCATGGCCCTCGTGGTCAGCTACTTAGTTTCACTGTCCAGATCACTGCAATTTTTTGTTAAAAAACAATTTAGATAAGTCCTGTGCGTATTAGTTGCCTTTTCTTTATCTACTTCAAATTCACTGCTTTTTATCTTGTATCAAATGAAATTTGCTGTCTAGAACTTGTTTTTAATGTTTCACTTGAACTCTTGAGGTTTTTTTTTATGATATATCAATATTTTTATTGGATATTTTATTTATTTACATTTCAAATGTTATCCCCTTGCAAACCCCCTAACCCAATCCCCTTACCCTGCTTCTATGAGGGTACTCCCCCACCCACCTACCCACTCCCACCTCAGCACCCTAGCATTTTTCTACACTGAGGCATCAAGCCTTCATAGGACCAAGGGCTTCCCCTCCCACTAATGCCAGATAAGGCCCCTTCAGCTCCTTCAGTCTTCCCCTAACTCCTCCACTGGGGTCCCTGTGCTCAGTCTGATGGTTGGCTGCAAGCATTCCCATCTGTATTGGTCAGGATCTGGCAGAGCATCTCAGGAGACAGCTATATCAGGCTCCTGTTAGCAAGCACTTCTTGGCATCCACAATAGTGTCTAGGTTTGGTGTCTGCATATAGGATGGATCCCCAGGTGGGGCAATCTCTAGATGGCCTTTCCTTCAGTCTCTGTTGCCTTCTGTCTCCATATATTTCCTTTAGACAGGAGCAATTCTGAGTTAAAATTTTTAGAGATGGGTGGGTGGCCCCATCCCTCAAGCAGGGGACCATACTTACCCTCTGGATATAGTCTCAATAGGTTCTCCCTCTCCTTTGTGGTATATTTCGGTTAATGTCATCCCTGTGGGGTCCTGGGAGGCTCGAGTTCCCAGATAAGGCTGGCTTTGCTCCATTGAGATGCCGTATCTTTCTGCTGACTCACAGCATGTTCTACTTTATGGCCCATTGTTGTTGTTGCTAGAACAGAAGCCAGGACCTGGCACATACCAGACTAGTGCTGAACCTTGGAACTGTATCCCTAGCCCTGTTCTTTTTATTAATCCTTTGAATAATGAATATGGATTCTATCAGTGGTTCTCAAGCTACCTAATGCTGCAGCCCTTTAATACAGTTCCTCATGCTGTGATGACCCCCAAACAAAACTGTTTCGTTGCTACTTCATAACTATAATTTTCTAGTTATTAATTGTGATGTAAATATCTGATATGTTACCCCGTGGAAGGGTTGTTTGATGCCAAAAGGGGTCACCACCTACAGGTTGAAAACCACTGCAGTAGTTGTTTAATTGGATACCTGGATATTTTGAATCAGTTTCTGCTAACTTTCTATTTTCAGAGTTTTGGTCATCATGTGCATGGCTGACAAGTGTGACTTGAAAAGTGGGCACTTTAAATAATACATTCTAGTGACATTGGAGCCTATTTTGATCTCTCGACTGATGAATGGCATTTTTGTTATAGGCAATCTACTTCCCTGAATCTGTTGATATTTCTGCCAGAAATCTAAATAATAACCTAAAGAAATCCACTGGAGACATTACTTTGTTTTAATTTTGAAAATACAAATCTCAAAATATTTATGTTTTTACTTATACAATCTTTAGTTATGAGAAAATTGAAGCCTTATATACAGTATAACTGAATAACAGTAGCAGATAAATATGATTCACTTATACATTAGACATAAAATAAAAATATTGCAAACATTGAAAAAATTATGGAATAATTACAATAGATATTTTAACATAACTTAAGTACTTCATGATAAATTCCTGTGCCAAAACAACACCTTACTTCTTTAGTCTTTATATAGTTTCTGCTTCCAGTGAAAAGTAAGTTTAAAAGGCCATATGAAAATTAAGATATTAAAATATGATTTTAATAGGTATTATAAGAATATAGTATAATTTAACTTTTCTACATGGCAATGGTCATAAGTTAATGGGCTATATCTAAAATATTAAGCCTATGTAGAGGCACTTGCTACTTTACAGTATACTATACTATACATAATATTACCAGTACTCATTTTGCTTTACAATATACTGTATTACATGTAATACTACCGATACTCACTTTGTTCTCACGACACACCATGCCTCTTCTAGAACATAATAATTCACATGTAATTCCAACAGCTTATTTCTCACTTCAACTGCAGATTTTCGACTATATGCAGCATAAACTATTTTTGTTCTAGCCCTTTAAATGTAAACAACAACAATTATAAACCTAGTTTAATAATAGATTAAAGAAGAGTTGCTAGCAAATTGATACCCTAGCCCTTGGTGGATAGAAGATGGATATGACCACAAATTATGCAATTGCTTGGAGAGATTAATTTTCACATGTCTATTTCTGTCTTCAATGTACTGGATTTTACAGCAGTTTGAAGCCTGTTATATCTAAGATAAATATATAGATAATTTGTACTGGGTGGCTGGATGATAATTCAGGTTATAAACTTCACTTCCTACAGTCCACAAAAGAATCTGTTAATTTTGATATCATTCTGTCACCTAGAAGCTGAGGCTTGTGACAACATGAATATTGATAGATAATTTCCCCTCTAGAAGTGAAAAACAGACAAACTGAGGTGGAATACTGCCAAGGGAATATTTAGCAGAGAGCATCCTGGATAGGAAAAGCACCATAGAGAATTTTGAAATGCCAGCATCGCCAATCAAATGTGGCATACTAGATGGTAAATTGGAGTTGTTACAGAATCCTAAATGAACCATATGTTGTTTGGGATGCTCAATCACTAAAACTAGGCAGAAATTTTTGGATAAATCAAAATTATTTCTTTTAGCAGTGTACCAAAAAATAGGAGAAAAGGATTTTTTTTTAAAAAGACTGACTGATAAAAATCATTTTTAAATCCATTCCTGCTGCACTGCGATGAAGACCCGAATTCAGATCCCTTACATCCAAAGCCAATAATGTTAGCTCACATCTGTGACCCAAGCAGGGAGACATGCAGATCCCAGAGACTCTCTGGCTAGCCTAACTGAATTCTATATTAAGCAGATTTTTGTCACCAAGAATAAGGTGGAGAGAAATCAGAAAATATATCCACCACTACCTCTGGTCCATAGATATTCACAAACACACATACACAGGCACACACACACACAAACACACACACACACACACACACTGAGAGAGAGAGAGAGAGAGAGAGAGAGAGAGAGAGAGAGAGAGAGAGAGAGAGAGGGAGAGAGGTAAACAGAAGTTTTAATCATCGAAGGAAAGTAACATTTTCACTCAGATAGGAAGTTCCATAGTTTTAAAAAACATTTTATAGAAAATTCCATTTATTATTTTTAATCTTTATGTGGGGTAATAAACTACCCATTAACCATTGAAAAGATCTGAAATATTTCTTAAATCAGGCAGAGAAACTTACGAAGTTGAGAGAGAGGCTGGCAAAATGTGATTGTAAATCAAATCTATTTAACCTCTTCTAATTTCTTCTTTAGAGTTTTATGCTCTATTTCTTTCCCTCCATTCTACCCACTTCCATATGTGCAGAAGTTGGAGGTCGTGAGATGTGTGCATCTCTCTGTCTCAACATCTCTGTATGTTTTGTCCTTGTCTCCCCCCCCCATACACATGTAACCCCCCCCCATACACATTAATCATTTTTGTGAGTATATGTGTGTGGCTCATGTACGTGCTTGTGTGTGTGTGTGTGTATGCGTGTGTGCGCACGTGCCTGGAAACCAGAAGTCAATGGTGTATTTTTTTTTCTTGATGGCTCTCTACCTTATTCTTTGAGACAAGGTCTTTCACTGAATGTAGAGTTCATCTATGCTGGCCAGTGAGTTTCTGGGATCTGCCTGCCCCCAGTCCTACCTGAGCTGTGGTCACATATGTGAGCCATTGTTATTGGCTTTGGAGGCATAAGACCTAAATTCAGGTCTTCACCCCAGTGTGGCAGCCCTTTATGGACTAGGGAATCTCGCAAGCTCTATGACTTTATTTTGTTCATGATTGACTCAGATTTGAGGTTCTACTGAATTTACTGAATCAGAAGAAACAGATACCTTTAGTCATTGTTACAATTTTTGTTTGTTTGAGACAAGATTTCACTCAGTAGATCAGGTTAGCCTGAAACTCACTGGGTAAACCAAACCACACTTGAACTGAAGCAATTCTCATGCTTCGGTTTTCCAAGTGCTGCCATCATAGGTGTGCCTCCCATCCTTAGATTCAGCATGCATCCTTTTAACTTCCAGAAATGGATATAAGTATACTTATGTGAATATGAATGTGTGTGTGTGTGTGCCTGTGTGTGTGTGTAAACAAACATTTTTCTTTTTTTCTAAGGTCCACTAGCAAGTAGTGAAAATTCTATCCAAGGATGCAGGTGTATGCTCACCTCAAGTCTGCATCCTCATAGTGTGGGTGGTTCACAATTGGATGCAGTGTAGACAGCTTGATGCTCGCCATTGTAGGCATAGCACCTGCAAAGACGGCATCTGGGAAACAAGATAACATTCCTTAATAAAACATTTCCAAGAAAATAAAAAGTTCAAAAAAAGCTCCTAAAATCTCAATTCAGATTAAGAAAAATTAAACATCTTACAAAATGGCCCCTGAGGTACCTATCTTACTTATTCAATATTTATCCTTTGTCTTCTGGAATATTTGAAGTGTGCTTCCCTGGTACTAGGAGCTATGCACATACTTTCAAACTTCATTTTACATTTAATTATTTATTTGGTGTTTGAGTGAACCCACATGGTGTGTGTGTGTGTGTGTGTGTGTGTGTGTGTGTGTGTGCGCGCGCGTGCGCGCACGTGCATGGGTGTGGGTCTGTATGCGAGCATACCGTGGAGCATATGTAGAGAAAAAAAAATAACAACTCCTGGGAATTGATTCTCTCTTATCATATGAGGCCTGGCAATCTAAATCAAGTCCTCGGGTTTGATAGCAGATGCATTTACCCACTGAGCTACCTCACTGACGTAGGCTCAGAAGTAGCAAAGCTGAGGGACCTTCCAGGACTATACAGTTGAAACACTTACAAATTTACGTTAACTACTTCGCCAATACTACAAGCAGAAAACTAGACAAAAGGAAAAACATGCTGTCATGGTACAAATTTTCAAAAGAATTTGTTGTTGTTGTTGTTGTTGCTGTGGTAGTGAGTTATAGTCATGTTGATTTGTTAGAAGAAATTTTTGTCATTTGGTATTTCAATGTTTATAATTTAGGGACTAGCCAGATAGCTTGACAGTCTCTTGCAGAAGACCCAGGTTTAGTCCGCAGCACCTACATGGAGGCTCACAACATCTTTACTGTCTCTCCAGCTCTTCAAATCATTCATTACTTGTTGGTGTACATTCTTGGAAGAGTAAATTTGGCCATAGTTAATATTACATCAAAATCAACTATATGGCCAAAAAGCTTAATTCTTGACATTTTAATACACTAAATGTTTATATAGTTGTTAAGATTCTGTTTTATAAAAATTGGTCAGAAACATATGGCATTTTATTTAGAGCTACTGAAAGAACTATTTTTTTAAAAATATAATTAAGCACTCTAAATACAACTTCCTGAAAATTTGTCAGTCAATACTAAGGGCATAGAACAGTGCAGAGTATCAATTTTATCTTTTAGTGATACAGAGGCATGGTAGAACTTCTAGCATCGTCACATTGTCATGGCTAGGTCTAGTAAAATATCACAACTTGAAACTGAGGTAGAATTTCTACTGAATGTGTATTTCTCCCAAAAGATTGTCAAATAAAAGACAAACTACTGCAAGTCAGAATTGTACATACACACAGACACACATAAACACACTTGCCTCTTATACACATGCACACATACACACACTGCACAGATGGAATGCTTAGATGTATGTGACAAACAAATATATGCATATATGTTATATTATATATGTATAACAGCTCACCTGGTCTGGTGTTGTGTTTGATCCAATGTATGAGCTCTTCCTGAGGCAAGTTAGTAAACTCTCCCATTATGCTCCATTGGTTATGGAGATTTGCACAACCTTGTATTGACATCATTGTCAGAATGCCGAAGACAACATTCTCAAAATGAATTCTGCAAAAAAGCCAGCCAAAGAGCTGAAATAAAAAGACCATTTATTTATATTTCTTACATGAAGAGTATTATTGGATCAAAATTATGTCCTTACCTTTCTACTGAGTCCAAAGTGGGTAACCCTGTATCTCAGTACAGACACATGCAATACTCATCTCCAGTATCTCAGTACAGACACATGCAATGCTCATCTCCTGTATCTCAGTACAGACACATGCAATGCTCATCTCCTGTATTTCAGTACAGACACATGCAATGCTCATCTCCTGTATCTCAGTACAGACACATGCAATGCTCATCTCCTGTATCTCAGTACAGACACATGGAACGCTCATCTGCTGCTTGCAAAGAGCCAACATTCTGGAGCTACTAGACCTTGTTGCAAACAAGTTTTCTATGTTTTTGAAAGAACTGGGTGTCTTTCCAGTACTGACTTGCAGCCAGACAGTAGAATTACTGAAGTGCATCTTGAAATATGAAATATGCTAAACTGGAGGCTTTAACATTTGCCTGATTTGTATGATGGCTTGAATAACCAGAGGAAACCCACGAGCATTGGCATGTATGTTCCTCTCAACAAAATTGCTGCTAAACTGTCAAAACCCAACATGGTGCTTCTAGATCTACTGAGTGTCTGTCTAGTTTATGTAGCTATCTACCTAGTTTATGTATCCATTAACTACATAATAAGGAAAGCCAGAATAAAAAAATTTTTTTAAAGGAATTCCTTATCTGAGCAGGACCACCACGGACCTCTTCAGCATTGGAAATTTGCCGTTTGGGGTTTTGTGGGCCTGAAACACCTGCACAGACGTAAACGCTGAATGACTATATTTGCAGACATGATGATAACAGCAGGAAGGAATACTCAATTGCTCTCCATGGAAGCATCATTTATAGTCAGGATGTTGCAAAGCCACTGTCTTGCTAACAGTAAATCATCAACTGGCATTTCAAATCCTTGAACACAGCTTAAAGCAATTGCTGCTTTCAGATTTTGGATGACTTAGCAAAGCTGCAGCAAAGGCAGGTGCTTTAGTTGTTATATTAGCAGTCACTTAAGAATGGTGGCTTACCTGTCGGGAGCAGATCAAGGAAGCCATAATGCACATGTGGGGTGTGAGAAACAGCTTCAACCGCATGATTAAGATGGCAAGACCCATGAATGCCAGCAACTGCAAGGTGTGGAAAATCAACTGCAAGACACAAAGCAGTGACCTTCATACTTCATCCACGTTTAAATTAACAGACAAAAATAAAATGTATCTTATACAGGAGGGCAGAGCTCTCCCAGCATAGCATTAAGCATGTTAATACATACATACATCCATTCAAACTATGATTTAATAATATAATAACTTATGTAAGGAACTGTTCTGGGTGCTTCCGACAGAACCCTGAGGTCCTCACAAGGCCCACACTTTAGTGCATTTAGTTAGAGGGGGCACTTGTAGGCCCCTGTACATAAGCGAGTTACAATAGATTACACAGTGACAAGAACAATTGGCAACAACAACAACAACAAAAAATGGAGGAGGTTAAAGAACCCAGCAGCACAAAATGTGTGAAAGGTCACAAAGAAGACACTGCCTTAAGGAGGGTGACAAGTGGGAAAGGCTTTGAACAAGGAGGCGAGGAAGACAAGGGGACAAAATACAAAAAGCTTCATACACACATGTGCACTTCCATTAAGAGAAACCACAGCAGCACACAAGCCAGCAGAGATTTCAAGCAGAATTGTCTGAGGGTTTGTACTAGTCTGTACTCTATCCTAGTGTAACAAAGCTGAGATTCCACAGGGTGAAGATTTCAAATTAAGTTTTCCTAACTGAGATATTCATAAAACATACATTTTTTTTACTAGAAAAAAAATGTGCACTGAATGTGTCAACAATCAATGCAACCAAATGTAAATGATAGCTAGATATTTCTACCCTAATTCAACCACATTAGAGATATGTGGTACTTTCCTTTATCAAAAGGCAAACAGTCAGCTTGGACTTTAAAATGGAGTAAAGAAACACACTGAACTATTAAAATAACCAATTTCTGTAATTCCAAACTATCAGGATCCTAGGGAGCAGACAGTCACTTTGCCTTGTCCTTCCTTTTAGGGTTTTACTGAGGAAATGATCAAAGCACACTGGGGGACATTTTAACAGTGCCAGTAGGTCACACATTTGATGGCCAACAAAAAAGAACAAGTAACAAATATCTAACCATCAAAACTTAGTATTAAAATATTAATCAATGAAATGGAAAGAGTTTTAGGATACACACTTGTGCATTCACAGAATAAAATAAATTGATAAGGATTTAAAAACCCATGTTATTTATGTATAGGGTATAAGGAAGAAGTTATAAAATGTCCTTCTCTTTAAAAAAGTAAATAGGTCACTTCTGGTCATTTTTCTGCATTTTCTGAGTTGGCTTTGAAATTCTTATTACTATTCAATTGTGAGATCAGACCGAAGAAGGAAGAAGGCCTGGCAGAAATGATTACCACTGCCCCAAATTCAAGCTGCACTGATATGCAGCAGCAGGAAGGCTACACATTCATGAATTACCCTTCAAGTGGGATTTAATATAGAAGTCTACCAAGAATGAGAGCTTTTACCTCACCATTGTCAAGAAGTTGTTTTCTGAAAGAAAATAAAAATGACCTATTTACTGAATATACATTACAACATCATACATAAGAGTAAAATCATTTATTTTGTTCTTGGATTTTAAATTCTTGATTCTTTCTAGACTATGTAAAGTACAAAATTTAAAGCACTATACATGCTGATAAAATTACAAAGTTTCAAAGGCACAATTCACCATCATTGTACATATGGTATATGAAAAAGCTGATCTTTGATTAAGTTAAAATATGTTTTACTGATCGCTAAAGACTATGCTTCTGCAATGACATACTTTCTGTTTAAGTATTTAAGCTATTTACTATAAATAAAGTGCTTCCAATGATTTCTGTTGGACTTTTGATTTGTTTTAACTTTCACAATTATAAACCACATGAATATTTCAAATGTAACTTAGTAAATATCTCTAAGGCATATAAGTATTTTACTTCCTGAAAAGCAGTTCCAATTTATTACAGTAATGTATAATGATCTAAATAGTGCACAGCTAATAGACTATGAATACTATAGAAATAATTTTATGTTAAGAAAGTTTGTAGTAATCTGACACTCAAGTAAAAAATGCCTATCCTATTCCTCTATAGAAAAGACTGTACTTTATGAAGGCTTTACAAGAAGGAACATTCTAGGAAAGACAAACTAGATTGTGATTAATGGAAATTCACAACTGTAGATTTTTTTAAAGTGGCCATAGATGATCTGCTGGAAGGTAGTAGAATCAAATTTCTCTGATTGTCTTGTATGGTTTTTTTCACCTATGAAGACAGGGAATGGAGGCATCTCTGTGTCCTGGACTCTTCTAATCACAAAAGAACCCCACAGGGAGTAAATGACTGACCTAGCATCTATGAGAGTATTTTATATTCTTCAGGGATCATCCAACTTGTATGAACAAACCTAGTAGCCAATTTATTATATGAGCAAACAAAATTCAAGTACCAAAAAAATTATTGCAAAGATAAGTGAGCAAAACTTGTGAGCTCCCTGGAAACATTAATTCAGGAGATATAAGACAGTGTTAAATGCAACAGTTAACATTTTTCCTCAGAGATGTTTGAGAAGGCATCACTTCTACATAATTAGATGAGCTGCAACAAAAAGGAGCTTCCAAAAATTCTGGGATAAACATGTGTACCCAACTTAAGACCCATAAACTCAGGTTGACAAATAAAATGTACTCTTGAAGTTTTGGGAAATTCTGACACAGAATTGTCCAAGAACACAGAGGTGAAAGGGGGCATCATGATTAAAGCAGAAACAAACATGCAAGCTTTCACAAAGGATTAAGGCAGCATCAATTTTCTGAACTGAAGAAGCAGGGAGCAGGGTTATTTTTTTAAAAAGCTGACAATCATCGGACATGTGCACACACACAAAGCTTCAAAGTAAATATTTAGAAAGAACAACTGTAAAGTTTGTTTAAATCTCTAATTTTTAATACTGGAAGAGAAGATGGATGAATTGCTAAATAAAAATTGGGAATGGTTGCAAATGCATTTAATTACAGCATTTCTGAGTCTAAACCAGATGGATACCTCTGAGTTCCAGGCTATCAAGGGCTACCCAGTGAGACCTTGTCTGAAATACAGAAAGAAAACATAGTTTCATGTTCTGAATCCTCCACATTCCCTAGAATTACCCTCACAGAATTCTGAGAGTTTCTACTGGACTAGATTTCCACATCACCATAATATCTAACAAAATAGACTTCAAACCTAAACTAATCAAAAGAAATGGAGAAGGACATTTCATGGTCATAAAAGAAAAAATCCACCAAGATGCCATTTCAATTTTTATTATATATGCCTGCCAGCTCAAGGAAACCAACTTTTGTAAAAGAAACACTGTAGGAACAGCTTAAATTACATACCAACTCCCACAAACTGGTAGTGGGAGACTTCAGTATCCCATTCTCACCAATTGATAGGTCATTCAGACAAAAATGCACAGAAAAATTCTGGGGCTAACAGACACCATAAATCAAATTCACCTAACAGATATTTGCAGGCCATTTCACCCAAACAAAATTATATGCTTACTTCTCAGATCCTCACAAAACGTTCTTCAAAATTGACCACAGATACAAAGCAAATCTCAATAGACAAAAGAAAATTAAAATAACACCTAAATCCTATTAGATCACCACAGATTAAAGCTGAATATCAACAGGAGCAGAAAAAAAAAAAAAAACAGAAAACTTACAAACTCATGGAAACTAAGCAACCCCCTACTGAATAAAAAATGGGTCAAAAAAAAATAAAGAAATTGAAGACTTTGTAGATTTCAATGAAAATGAGTGTGAATATACCCAAGCTTAGGAGACACAATGAAAGTAGTGCTAAGAGAAAAATTCATAACACTAGGGACCTACATAAAACAACTGGAGAAATTTCATACCAGCAACTTAACAGCACACCTGAAAGCTCTAGAACAAAAAGAAGCAAAGACATGCAAGAGGAGGACATCACAGGGAACTGAGACTGAAAACAATAAAATAGAAACAAACAAACAAAAAAAAACAGTAAAAAGTATCAGTGAAACAAAGAGCTGATTCTTTAAGAAAATCGACAAGCTAGACAAACCCTTATCCAACCTAACCAAAACATGGATAGAGAATATGTAATTACCATATCAGAAATGAAAGGGGGAACCTAACAGACATTGAGGAAATCTATCATTGTCAGATTTTTTTAAAAACCTATATAGCAATCAAATAGATTTGATAAAAGACTAATATTGAAAATACTTAAAGAACTCAAGACAGTAGATATCAAAATACCAAATATCAAAACACCAAATATTCCAATTCAAAAATGGGGTACAAATCTAAACAGTATTCACAACAGCGAAATCTCAAATGGCTGATAAACACTTAAAGAAATGTTCATTATCCTTAGCTATCAAGGAAATGCAAATCAAAACTACTTTGAGAATTCATCTTACAACTGTCAGAATGACTATGATCAAAAACACAAGTGATAGCTCATATTGGTGAGGTTTTTGGAGCTGGTGGGAGTGCAAACTTTTTCAGCTACTATGGAAATCAATTTAGCAGTTTCTCAGAAAACTGGGAATCAGTCTACCTGAAGATCCAATTGTACCACTCTTAAGCATATACCCAAAGAACATTCTATCCTACCACAAGGAAGGACACTTGCCCAACTATGTTCACAGTGGCTTCATGATAGCCAGAAACTGGAAGCAACCTAGCTATCCCACAACCGAAGAATAGATAAAGAAAATTTAGTATATTTACTCAGCTGGTTTTTTAATGACATGAAATTTGCAGGCAAATGGATGGAACTAGGAAAAAATCATCTGCAGTATGGTAACCCAGACCCATAAAGACAAAAATGGTATATATCCACTTTATAAGTATATATTGGCTATCAAGTAAATGATAACCAAGCTACAACTCATAGACCCAGAGAGATTAGGTGAAGAAGATGTCTCTAGTAGGGATGCATGAATCTTGAGAAAAGAGGAACTAGAATCAATTTTACAAGTGGAGTGGGAGAATCAGAAAGGAAAAGAGCTGGAACAGGGAAAGAGTTCAGGAGAAGATGGCTGGAATTGGGGTCATCTGTTGGATGGTTTAGAAACCTAGTGTGGTGGAAATTTCCTGGAATCTCTAAGGGTGACCCTAATGAGAACTCTTAGTAGTTGTAGCTGGGGATACAGAGTCTGAATTGGTTATCTGCTGTTGCTAGGGAAGGCTCCCAGTGTCAGGACTGGGTTTTGTTCAGTTGTGGTTTTGGTCAAGGAGGTCTCCCATAGATCCCTAAATAACCTATGCCGATGCTATAACAGAGGGTCACTCTCTGCAAACAGTGGAGGGAGGGCATTGTTGAGCTGGTACCTGCATGGATACTTTCTCTCTCTCTCTCTCTCTCTCTCTCTCTCTCTCTCTCTCTCTCTCTCTCTCTCTCTCTCTCTGTGTGTGTGTGTGTGTGTGTGTGTGTGTGTTTATGGGAAGGTTCTTTGCAGGCTATAGAAAGAGAAATATGGCCATCAACTCAACCATGAAACCTTTGACCTACAATCTGCCCTGCTTGCAAAGTGTGCTGGTGCAATGGTGGTACAGAACTTACAGGGGTAGCCAACTAAGGTCTGGTTTAACTTGAAGCCCACTTCACATGAGGAGGAAGCTCATGCCCAACACTGCATGTAAGAGCAGGGCTAGAGACCAGATACCCCAGAGATCTATTCAACCAAGATTGGCTTAAAACAATTCAATGAAGTCTTTTCTGATGATATTCTCCTATACTCATAGATTGATACCTTTTCCAACCATTGGCTTTCTCTGGCAGCAAATGGGAGTAGATGCAGAGACTCGCAGCCAGACATTATTAGAGTCTAAATTGGAGGCTTCCATTAGGTCCTTTCCCTTGGAGTTTAAGGAGTACCACAAAACGATTACAGGAACCAGAGGATAACAAGAGAAGGTGACCCGCTGAATCAACTAAGCAAGGAGTGGTAAGCAGGAGACTGAAGTGGTAAGCAGGAGTATGACCAGGGACTCTGCATATATGGTATGGCTGTTAGCTTGGTATTTTTGTGGGATTCCTAACTGTGGGAGCATGTGTATCTTTGACTCTTTTGCCTGCTCTTGGGACACTTTTCCCCCTGTTGGCTTGCCTTGTGCTGCCTCAGTGGGAGGGCTTCTGCCTTGTCTTATTGTATTTTGCTTTGTCATGTTTGGCTGTCATCTCTTGGATGACTCCTCTTTACTGAAGGGAAATGGAGAAGAAGTAGATCTGGGGAAAAAAAGAGGAGGTATGGTGAGGGGATTGGAAAGAGTGAAGGGAGAGGAAACTATAGTTAGGATATATTGTATGATAGAAAATCCGTTTTGAGTAAAAAAATTAATTTGATTCAAAAACATTAATCGAATAAAATATATGAATCACATAATTATCTTAATAGATATATAAAAATAGCTAACAAAATCAGTACATTTTCAAGATAGATATGCTCAACAAAAAAAAAAAAAGTGGCTCAGTGTAGAGGGGAACATGTTAAGCCCATAAATAACATTATACTCAATGGGAAAAACTGAAATGTCTTACTCTAGAATCAGGAACATGGCAAAGATAGCCACTTTCATCACTTCTATTAACATAGTAGCCAAAGCAATAGGTTAGGGAAAAATGCAATCAGGTTAAAAAGGAAGAGAGAAATTATCCACGTTTGCAGACATGGATGCTATATACAGCAAATCCTAAAGTTTATCCCAAACTGTTAGAACTCATGCTTGGATGTTATGTTGTAAGATTGCAGGATGCAGTGTAGCATTGGAAACCACAGCCTGGGGACCATGGAACTTCCCAGGTTCCCCACTGCTTAGCCATATGTGCTCACCTGTGAATCACAACTAAGAATCCTGAATGGCAAAACAAAGAAGAGTGTAGCAAAGAGTTCAGCTTGGGACTTCACAAAGCCCAGCAGATGTGGGATCTGTACAGCTCTGCTAGAGACCCATCACACCTCCACCAGCACCTGTGGCAGACTGGCATCCTGTTCCCCCACCCCACAGCCTAGCTTGTCTCCCATGTGGACTGTTCTAACAAGGAACACAGATGAGATCCACCACCCCAATTCCTATGCCATCTGGGACCCCACAGAGTACGGCAGACATGGGCTCTGTCTCACCCTGTCATAGCCCCCATCACCCTTCTGGTCCACACCTCCACCTACACTCGGGCAGATTGGTGCCCCCCCCAACCCCCAAGTTTTCCCTGTCTCCAAGGAGTCTTACTCTTACCAGAGACACATGACTTCCTGCCTCCCAGGAAACCTGCTCTAACCCCAGACACACAGATTCACCTGCCTATGGGGGTCCTGCTCCAATTTGGAATAGCCAGGCTAGCAAATATCAGAGACAACCAGATGGTGAAGGGCAAGTGCAGGAACATAATAAACAGAAGCTAATGCAATTTGACACCATCAGAACTCAGCATTCCTAATATAGTAAGCCCTGGATACCCTAACATACCTGAAGAGTGAGATTCTGACCTTAATTCCCATTTTATAAAGATTATAGAGATCTTTAAAGAGGATATAAAAAAATTCCCTTAAAGAAACACAGGAGAACACAGTTAAACAGGTAGAAGCCTTTAAAGAGGAAACAAATAAATTCCTTAAAGAAATACAAGGAAATACAATCAAACAGGTGAAGAAAATGAACAAAGTGGTCCAAGATCTAAAAATGGAAATAGAAACAACAATAGGAGAAGGAGAAGGAGGAGGAGGAGGAGGAGGAGGAGGAGGAGGAGGAGGAGGAGGAGGAGGAGATGAAGAGAAAGAGGAAGAGGAAGACGAAGAGGAAGATGAAGACGAAGAAGAAGAAAATACAAATGGAGGCAACCCTAAAAATGGAAAATGTAGGAAAGAAAAAAGGAACTACCCAAGCATCGGCCAAAGAAAATGCCAAGTGTAGAAAGGTCCTAACCCAAAACATCAGGGAAAAATTTGAGACAAAATGAAAAGACCAAACGTAAGAATAATAGGAATAGAAGAGTATGAAAATTCCCAGCTCAAAGGCCAGAAAGCATTTTCAAGAAAATTATGGAAAAAAACTTTCCAAACCTAAAGAAAGAGATGGCCATAAATGTACAATAAGCCTACAGAACACCAAATAGATTAGTCAAGAAAAGAAAGTTCTCTTGCCACAAAATAATTAAAATAATAACTGTATAGAACAAAGAAAGACTAATAAAAGCTGTAAGAGAAAAAGGCAAAGTAACATATCAGGATTACACCTGACTTCTAAACAGAGACTATAAAAGCCAGAAGATACTAAACAGATGTCACACAGACCTTAAAAGACCACAGATGCTAGCCCAGACTCCTACATCCAGCATATGAATCACCATATATGGAGAAATCAAGATAGTTCATGACAAAACCAAATTTAAATAACATCTTTCTACCAACCCAGTACTATAGAGGATACTAGAAGGGAAACACCAACACAAGGAGGGTAACTAGACCCAAGGAAACACAAGAATTTAATTATTTCACAACAAACCCAAAAGAAAGAATCACACACACATAAAACCACCTCTAACAACAAAATAGCAGGAACTAGAAATCATTAGTCTTTAATACCTCTCAACATCAATGGACTTAATTCACCAATAAAAATACATAGGCTAACAAACTAGATGCATAAAACAAGATCATTCTGCTGCATATAAGAAACACACCTCATCAACAAAGATAGACATTACTTCATAGTAAAGGACTGGAAAAACATTTTCCAAGCAAAAAATCTCAAGAAACTATCTGGAGAAGTCACTCTAAAATCCAATAAAATAGACTTTCTACCAGAGGATATAGGGAAGGACACTTCATACTCATCAAGGGAAAACTTCGCCACCATAAAGTTTCAATTCTGAACATCTATGCACCAAATGCAAAGGTACCCACATTCCTAAAAGAAACTTTACTAAAGCTCAAAACACACTTTGAACCCCATAAAATAATAATGGGAGACTTCAACATCCCACTCTCACCAATGGATGGGTCATCCAAACAGAAACTAAACAGACACACAATGAAACTAAAATATGTTGTGAACCAAATGGATCTAACATATCTATATAACTTTTCACCCAGAAACAAAAGAATATACCTTCTTCTAAACACCTCATGGAAACTTCTCCAAAATTGACCAAATAAAGCCTCAACAGATATAAGAAGACTGAAATAACCTCTTGCATTTTATCCAATCACCTTGGACTGAGGCTGGACTTCAACAACAACAGAAAAAAAAACAGAAAGCCCACATACTCATAGAAACTGAACAACTCTCTTCTTAATGATAATTTGGTCAGGGAAGAAATAGAGAGAAATTAAAGACTTTCTAGAATTCAATGAAAATGAAGGCACAACATGCCCTTATGTTGTAAAGTGTTAAGAGGAAAATTGATAGCACAAAATGTCTTCATCAAAAAGTAGAGGGATCTTATACTAGCAGCTTAAAAGCACACCTGAAAGGTCTAGGACAAAATGAAGCAAACAAACCTGAGAGGAGTAGATGGAAGGAAGTAGTCAAACTCATGGCTGAAAGCATCCAAGTAGAAACAAAAGAGAACAGTACAAAGAATCAACAAACCCAGCAAATGGTTCTTTGAGATAATCGATGAAATAGACACACCCTTAGCCAAACTAAAAGGCACAGAGACAGTATCCAAATGAACAAAATCAGAAATGAAAAGGGAGACATGACAGCAGAAACTGAAGAAATTTAATAAATCATCAGATCCTACTACGCAAGCCTATACTCAACAAAACTGGAAAATCTAGATGAAATGAATGATTTTATAGACAGATACCATGTACCAAAGTTAAATCAATGTCAGGTAAACTAAATAGTCCTGTAATCCCTAAGAAAATAGAAGCAGTCATTAGAAACCTCTCAATCAAAAAAAAAAAAAAAAAAAAAAGTCCAGAGCCAGATGGGTTTTGTGCAGAATTCTAGCAGCCCTTCAAAGAAGAGCTAATACCAATACTCCTCAACATTTTTCACAAAACATAAACAGAAGGAACACTACCTAATTCTCTCTATGAGGCCACAGTTACCCTGATTCCTAAGCCACAAAAGATTCAACGATGAAAGATGAAATCTTTTTTAATTTATTTTTTATTGGATATTATATTTACATTTTAGATTTTATCCCCTTACACCATTCCGCCCACCACCCAGGAACCTCCTATCTTATCCCCTCTCCTCATGCTTCCATTAGGATGTGCCCCCTCATACCCCGTACTCCCACTTCCCCACCCTCAAATCCCCCCCCCACTCAGTATTCAGCCCTCATGGGACCAAGGATCTCCTCTCCCACCTATGCCTGACAAGGCCATCCTCCCCTACATATACAAATGGAGTCATGGGTCCTTCCCTATGTGCTCCCAGGCTGGTGGTTTAGACCCTGGGAGCTCTGGTTGGTTGGTATTGTTGCTCTCCTCATGGGGCCACAAACCCTTTCAGCTACTTCAGTCTTCTCTCTAACTTCTCCATTGGAAACCCCTTGATCAGATCAGTGGTTAGCTGTGAGCATCCGCCTCTGAATATGTCAGACTCTAGCAGACCTCTAAGGAGACAGCTATATCAGGCTCTTGTCAGCATGCACTTCCTGACATCCACATCAGCATCTACCTTTGGTGACTGCACATGGGATGGATACCCATGTGGAATGGTCTCCAGACGGTCCTCCTTCAATTTCTGTCCCACACTTTGTCCCTATATTTGCTCCCTTAAGTATTTTGTTACTCCTTCTAAGTAGGACTGAAGCATCCAAATTTGGTCTTTCTTCTTCATGAGCTTCATGTGGTCTGTGAGTTGAGTCTTGGCTATTCCAAACTTTTGGCCTAATATCTGCTTATCAGTGGGTAAATACCATGTGTGTTCTTTTTTGATTGGGTTAACTCACTCAGGATGATACTTTCTAGTTCCATTCATTTACCTAAGAATTTCTCAAATTCATTATTTTTAATAGCTGAGTAATACTCCATTGTGTAAATGTACCACATTTTTTGTATTCATTCCTCTGTTGAAAGACACCTGGGCTCTTTCTAGCTTCTGGCTATTATATATAAGGCTGCTATGAACATAGTGTAGCATATGTCCTTGTTATATGTTAAAGCATCTTCTGGGTATATGCCCAGGAGTGGCATATCTGGATCCTCAGGTAATGCTGTGTCCAATTTTCTGAGAAACCGTCAGACTAATTTCCAGAGTGGTTGTACCAGCTTGCAATTCCACCAACAATGGACGAGTGTTTCTCTTTTTCCACATCCTCGCCAGCATCTATTGTCACCTGAGTTTTTGATCTTACCCATGAAAGATGAAATCTTAAAGTAGGTTTGATTTCTGTGTCCCTGGTGATTAAGGATGTCGACATTTTTCTTTAAGTGAACCTCAGATATTTCTGTTTCATCATTTGAGATTTCTCTCTTTAGATATGTACCTCGTTTATACTTAGGTAATTTGTTTTTATGATATCCAGGTCTTGTTTTTTACCCATTCTTTATATATTTTGGTATATAAAGAATCATATATAAAAAAAGATAAAGTTTCTATAAGATGTGTATGAAGTTGGCAAAAATCTCTTCCTGGTCTATAGCTGGCTGCTTTGTCTAAATAACAGTGTCCTTTGCCATGCAGAAACAATTCAGTTTCACAATGTCCTATATATTGTTGATCTTAGTACCTGTACCATTGGTGCTATGTTCAAAAAGTCATCTCCTATGCCAATGTGTTCAAGTATATTCCTTACTTTCTCTTCTATTAGGTACAGTGTATCTGGATTCATGTTGAGGTTCTTGAACCATTTAGGGTTAAGCATGTTGAGGTTCTTGAACCATTTAGGGTTAAGTTTTATGCTAGGTGATAAATATGGATCTATACATGCAGCCATCCAATTTGACCAACACTACTTGTTGAAGATGCTTTCTTTTTTCCAGTGCTTATTTCTGGATTCTTTATTAAAAATCAGGTGCCGATAGGTGTGTAGATTTATGCATGGGTCTTCAATTTAATTACATTTATGAATGTCTGTTTTTATGTTAGTACCATCCTATTTTTTTTTTATTAACAAAACTTTGTAGTACAACTTGAAATTAGGAATGGTGAAGCCTCAAGAAGTTCTTTTATTGTTCAGGATTGTATTAGCTATCTTGGGCTTTTTTTTTGTGTTTCCTTACAAAGTTTAAATTATCCTTTCAAGTTCTATAAAGAATCGTGTTGGAATTTTAATGAGGATTGCAGTGACTTTGTAGATTTCTTTATATAGGATAGCCATCTATACTATATTGATTTTACTGATTCATGATTATAGGAGATCTTTTCATCTTCTGATATCTTCAGTTTCTTTCAATATCTTTCAAGTTTTCATTATGTAAGTTTTGAACTTCCTTGTCATGTGTGTTTGTGTGTGTGTGTGTGTGTGTGTGTGTGTATTTACGTCAGTCAGTTTGTCATTTGCATATAGAAAGGCTACTCTGTGGGGGGGTATTAATTTTGCCTCCTTCTACGTCGTTGAAAGTGTTTATTAGTTGTAGGATTTTCCTGGTGGAATTTTTAAGGTCATTTATATATACAATCATATTATCTGCAAATAAAAGTACTTTGACATCTTCCTTTCATATTTGTATTCCCTTATCTCCTTCAGTTGTCTTATTGATCTAGCTAAGACTTCAAGTATTATATTAAGTATGGAGAACATTTACAACCTTGTCTTCTTCCTAATTTTAGTAAAAAACACTGTGTTTCTCCACATTTGAGTGGATGTTGGATATGGGCTTTCTGTAAATCACATTTTTTATGTTGAGGAATGTGCCTCATATCCCTAATCTCTCTGGGATGTTTATCATAAAGTGGTGTTAGATTTTTGTCAAAGACCTTTCTACATCTAATGAGAGGGTCCTGTGGTTTGTATCTTTCAGTCTATTTATATGGTAGATAACATTTAACAGTTTCATGGTGTGATAATTTCCACATGCTTGACCCAGGGAGTGGCAGTATTAAAGGGTGTGATCCTGTTGGAGTAGGTGTGTCACTGTGGGTATGAGCTTTAAGACCCTCATCCCAGCTGCCTGGAAGCCAGTATTCTATTAGCAGCCTTCAAAAAGTTGGTACCAGAAATGAGGTGTTCCTATGATAGCCCTGACCATAGTTTTGTTGGGAAGAATGTAGATTTGGGAACTTTGGGTTTAGAAAGGAGTGGAAAGCTTTAAATGGGACTTAATAGACTATCCTAATGGGAATACGGAAGACTTTGTTACTGAGAATGATTTGATTTGTGCAAACTTGGCCCAAGAGGTTTCAGTGAACAATTTCAATATGTGGCCTAGAGATGGTTTTGTGGTATTTTGGTGAAGAATGTGGTTACTTTTTGCCCTTGTTTGAAGAGTCCGCCTGAAGCTAAGGTAAAGAGACTCAGATTAATTGCATTGACAACGGAAGTCTCAGGAACACCCATTATAAACTTTCTTCTTTCTCTGGTTAAGTCTCATGATGAGCATTTTAAACAAGAATAGCAATCTGAGAAAGAAAAAATATAGAATATATGGTTTGAATTTTAATCTGGCACCAGGAAGTGAAATGCAGCTGAGTCATGTGTTCAAAGATTTTAAATTGAATTAAAGGAGTAGTGACCTTGGGACAGGATCCCACTCAGCTAAGTTTGGATCCAGGCATGGTTGTACAAACTTTTACTTCCAGGATGCAAAGATGAGCAGATCTCTGAGTTTAAGGCCAGCCTAGAACAGAGCAAGTTCTAGGTGAAGAAAAACTTAAAATGCAGGCGTGGTGGACCACAACTTTAATCTCAATGCTTAGGAGACAGTCATGCAGATCTCTGAGTTTAAAGTCAATCTACAGAAAAAAAGCTCTAGGACAGCCAAACTTAGATAGTAAAGGATTTGGAAAACAGAAAGCTAGTGATAATGTAATAGAACAAGGGGACCATGTTCCACACCAGGCAAGCAGCAGACGGCAGCTTTAGCCACACGGCTCTGGCTTTAGAGTCCAGAATAGAAGGGACTACTGGGATAATTGATGCAGGTTAGTTGAAGCTAAGAAATTAGTGGTGATTAAAAAGAGCCCAACATCACTAAGGTGAAATCTTCTGGGAAGGGTTTTCTGAGAGCCCTCCCTCACTGATTGCCAATTGAGAAAATTCCCTATAGCTGGATCTCATGGAGACATTTCCTCAACTGAGACTTACTTCTTTCTCTGTTATGACTCTAGCTTGTGTCAAGTCTACACACAAAACCAACCAGTACAAGAGATATATTGTATGAAAACTATATTTTCATAAATAGAGGGTAGAAAGCATTGATTGCCTCAAGTCTCAGATAAGACTTGAATTTCAGACTTTCATGCTGTGTTAAAATTCTTAAACACAATGAGCACTTGAACCCTCATGAATGTGTTTTGTATTATGAAATGGCCATGAGTCAAGGGGAGCAAGAGATAGAAGGTTATGTCTTCAAGCTGAGTTGTTTGGGGGAGCCAAGATGATGAAGAGGAGAATCACAGTGATGAACTCAGAATACCACCTTGACAGTATTTAAAATCACCATGGAAATAAATCTTTGGAGCATCAATGAGAGATAATTGGATTAGGTTAATTAAAATGGGAAAACACTCCTAAATGTGGCCATCACAATTACATAGTTGGAGTCCTGGACTAATTAATAAAAAGAGAAAAAAAGAACACAACTATTATGACTTTGTGCTTTCTGACTGTTCATGCAGTCTTCCAGCCACTGCCCACCATTGACTGTATCCCCTGGAAAATTTGAACAAAGTAAACTATGCCTTCCTCAGGGTATTCTTCTCAGAGTGTGTCTTATCACAACAACTAATACAATGATCTTTGTGTACAGCAGAAGAATACCTGAGAAAGCTTGGATAGTTTCTTTTTTTATGTAGATAATATTTCTAACCAACAAATGAACAGATAAAACAGAAAAGTTTATATAGTTGTGACAATATAAAAATTTCAAAATTAACATATAAATTATAAACTCATTCCAGGCTTCATACTATATAGCATGAGCACTACATAGAAGTTTATTGTCTATGAAGAAATAAATCACTAAGAAGAAATATAGTAAATAGACCTTAGAAAACCTATAAACCTTCACATTCTGCTACTTCATCAGTAAGAAACACTTTCTTATTCTGAATTATTTTCTTTCAATTATTTGACCCCCCCAAAGCCTTTCCTTTTCCACATTTTATAACTTTGCAAGCATCTGAGAATATTTTGCAAATCTTTATTAGTTATATTTCATTCAGTGAAATGTACCATGCCCCCTTATGCATTTTTTAGGAGAAATTATTAAAGACACTTGTTTAGAATGTCAAGACACACTTCAGCTCCTATCTGACCCAAAGGAAACAGTGTGCTTGTTAGCACCTTGTTTTGAAAATTACTTCAGCAATGCACTCACTCTTATATTAGCTTCTCTGGGAACCACACACATTTGCTCATAAAAAAAATACCAGCATAGAGAATATAAAGGCTTGAAAAGACACTCAGCACTAGCAGCACAACTTTCTATAAATATAAACTGTCCAAAACATAAAAGACATTAAGTAAAATTACATTATATAACTACTAATACAAAATGTAGTTTGAAATAACATTTCTTCAGAAAGTAGTTTTTTCAATAATTATTTCCCAAGGCTTACCAATTTCTTTGACATGTGTTATATTACATCATTTCACTGGCCTTAGTTCATGCCTTTGCTTTAGAAATTTTACTGAAATCTCTAAATATGATGTATAAATTATGGATTAGAGTGGTATAAAAATAATGCATAAAATAAATTTTGTAAAAAAATTTAATAATTTTTTAAAAAATATAATCATCTTTCTTTTCTGAAAATTAAAAATCAGGATGGCTCAAATAAAACTTAGGCTATTTCTGTTTATGAGCTTGAAACTCTGGTGATACATTAAAATTGAGTGAGTTTAAATTATGAGCTATTTCACAAATATAAGTATATATTATAAATATATTATTTATATTTACAAATATAAATATAAAGCAATTTTTTAAATATAGGAAAATCCAAAAAGCAACATTCTTGAAAGAAAAAATATATTTCATTCTTATCTTCTTTATTAATTATAATGTTGAAGTAAATGGATAGTCATTTGAGCAATTCTTAATCTTTTAATGTTAATTAATAATGAATATAGTATGAGTTTAAAAACAAGTGTGAAATAATTACCTTACATAAGTGTTTGTACATAAGACACATAGGATATCACGAACAATCTGCAAACAGAATCAATCAATAAGACTTCTCCATGACACTCTATAACATGCTGAAACTCCTGCTGCAATAAACCACCCAAACTATCCAAACATACAAGTAGGTTCTTCTCCTTTGTTTTGATTGTTCCTTTGTTTTTGTGTCTTTAGATGTAAATGTCTCCCTGGCCTATGTTGGACTGGAGCTGGTGATCCTTGTGTCTTGCCTTCCTCATCCTGAGATTACAGGTCTGTATCATCAAAATGAACTTATTAAATTAAATTAAAATCTCTCTACTAGTTTGCTTGCAGCTTTAAATTATAAATTTAAGATTAAAACTTTCTAGTGTATTCAATAGGAGTGGTAGAGTAAAATCTCAGTCTATTTCAGCTCTGATGTGCTGCGCTTTATAATGTGAAGGGCTACTTACTAGTGCCAAAACTTTATATTTTGCTGAACAGTGGAGGGATAAATAAATAATCTAAGTGTGGGGGGCCTCTACCATGAACCTTACATGATTTCAGCCTCTAAGTCCCTCCACTTCTTCTTCTTCCTATTTCACCTCTCTTTTCTGCTCACCTAGATTCTTGTTTTACTCAAAACTTTAGATAATTATTCAATAAGTTATTAGTGTATCTTCTCTCTTGACTACTCTTCAATCCAAGGAAGTCACTATAGGGGAATCATCAGTTCTCACGAGAATGTACCAGATGAAGGAGAGATCATAATTTATAGAAAAGTATCTCAAATTCAAGGACAACATAAATATGATATTGAGTCAATATGTGCCAAGTAACATAAATGAAATTATAGTTACATATTCAAGTAGACAACTAGAGAGTATCAATAACAAAATATCAATTTGGAGGAGTTAAATATTTATGCTTTCTCAGTGGAGTCATGCTACATGTGTCATCCTTATTCTATGGTGTTATGTTATAGAAGTAAAAATCTAAATAAACATCAGCTATATTCACAAAGTAAAAAATAAGTCATACAGGATGAAACAAGACTAAAGAGTTGACAAGGAAGAAATAAAAAATTGAACTTTAGTGGCTACAGGTGTGTGTGTGTGTGTGTGTGTATGTGTGTTTCTTTATACGCTTGCGAGTTCAGTTTAGGCAGTACAGTGTTTGCATGCTAATACAATATTTGTTAGTGTCTGTGTTTAATTTTTTAAAAAATAGTAGATCAAATTATCCTTCACTATGCTAGATGGCTCTACATTCAATAGTTACTTTATACTTTATCCTCTGAGCTTAAGTTGAGCCTGTCAAGAATGCCATAGTTTACGTCAATGAAATAAAAACAGGTTCTGTAATATATCTTAACTTTGGGCTTGGGTGGCCCAGGGCATAGGAAGACAGTAGCTTTTGTTCTCATCCAACCCATTCCTGTTTTTCTCTTTGTCCTGACTGCTCCCAGTGGAACAGAACCAAGTCAAATGTAAACAGCAGAGGTGCAGACTTGGAGAGCAGTGCCTGCCTTCATTATTCACAGACTAGTTATATTCTATCCAGAAACACAGGGACAAGGAATGGGGCTTAGGAAGGAACTACATGGAGAGTACATAAAAGTTTTAACTTTAAGCACAACAAATTCTTTCAAGTGGACAACAAATGGAATTGTTGGTGAGGAATCATCGTATCACCATTTACCAAACAGTATAAAATAAATATATGTTGACTTTGGACTCAACTAACAATATAAATAAAGATGGCCCAAAACTGTTAAAAGTACCTTAAGCATTTCTGTTAATAAAGCCTTAAGCCATGAAAATATGCAAGTGAAGTTTTAAAGATAGGTTCTTTTAACATGATATTGTATTCTGTTATAAAAATAGCATCTGTGTAGGTTATGATTTTTTTTTTTTGCTGGCTGTATAAATTTATCCTGTGCACAACTACTTGAAATGGCTGATGATGTCTTTGTGTTTACACCTGTCACTCTCCTTTTCACTTATGGCACATGACATCACCTTTATTCTTCAGATAGTTGTGCAGTGTTTCACACTGCAAGGTCGGGGCTGTCCAAGAGTTGCCATGGTTTGCTTGTCTGTCATACCCTACCCCTAAGGAAATTTAATTATATAGTCAGTGATGGGTAAAAATTACCTTTGAAGGAATAGAACAAAATATCTTTAATAATGTGATTTTTAAAAGCATAGTACCAGATAGAGACATCAATAAACTGATTTATATAGATAAAAAGAATTCATCTTAAGAGACAAGAAGGAATTTGAGCAACTTGCATCAATCTATGATAGTTCTCATAGTGTATCTACAAATGTGATAAATCTTTACATACCTTTTTAAAGATATGATAAGTAATCATTAGGACAAGTGGAAGCAATAATGTTTTTGTGTATCTCAGTGGAGTCTGAAATAGAGTAAACAATTCAAGATGTTTAATTACAAAATTTTACATGGAAGCAGTAAATATCTGTCAAACTAAGTATCACAATAAATTTTGATAAAGATTAAAATTTCTTGTCTTTAGAAAATGTGTGCTTATCAATTCCAGAGTCGAATGCATGTATGAAATTATGAAAGTGGTGATAAAAAGCATCCAACAAAGACAGCAGACTAGGAGGTGTCTTTGTGCCCTGGTTAGGAGGTTGGTTTTAAAATACGAGGCTCTATTTTAAAGGCAGAGAGGAACTTCTGAAATTCACAAAGGTGGTAAAGACCAGCTGAGAAGTATGGAGGAGAAGATTTTTAATATATGTGGTAGTTTAAATAATGCCCCCATGGGCTCACAGATTTGAATACACACACACACACACACACACACACACACTTGAACACAAATGTTGAATCTAAAAAGTACTTGACACAAAATTCCAGAAATTCCAGGATGTAATGAGAAGACTAAACCTAACAATAATAAAACTAGAAAAAGAATAATCCCAGCTCAAAAACCCAAAAAATATATTTTTAAAAAATCATGGGAGAAAATTTTCCTCATCTAAAGAATGACCTGCTTAGAGAACACCAAATAGATGGTACCTGAAAAGACCCTCCCCCTCCACACACACAATAATTAAAACACTGAACAAAAAAGAACAAGGAAAAAATAGTAAACGCTTTAAGAGAAAAGACTAAGTACCATGAAAAGGCAGACCTAACAGTATTATGCCAACAGAGACTCTAAAAATCATATGTGCTTGGGCAGATGTCTTGCAGTCTCTTAAGAGACCATAGATGCCACAGATACCAGCCCAGACTACTATAGCCAGCAAACCTTCAATCACAACAGATGGAACAAACAAGATATTAAATGACAAAATTAAATTTAAAAATAGCTATCCACAAACCCAACCCATTAAAAGCACTAGAAGGAAAACTCCAACCTAAAGAGGTAAATTACACCCACAAAAACACAGGCAATAAATAATCTCATACCAGCACATCCAAATAATGACAACAAACACACATACATACATACATAAACACACACACACACACTACCACCACCACAACCAACAACAAAATAACAGGAATTAACAATCATTAGTCATTAATATCTCTTCAGTATCAATGGGTTCAATTACCCAATAAAAAAGACACAGACTAACAGAATGAATATGAAAGCACAATCCATCATTCTGCTGAATATAAGAAACACACCTCAACATCAAAGATAATAGACATTACATTAGAGTAAAGGATTGGAAAAGAGATTTTCAAGCAATTGGATCCAAGAAGCAAACTGGTATAGCTAGTCTAATATCTAAAAACAATGGACTTCAAACTGAAATTAATTAAAAGAAATGGGGAAGTACATTCTATACTCAGCAAAGAGGGAAAAATCCACCAAGATGACATTTCAAGTTTTAACAGCTATACTCCAAACACAAGAGCACACGGCTTTACTAAAACTTAAATCACACATCAAACCTCACACACTCATAGTGAAAGAACTGCAATACCTGACTCTCACTAATCAACAGGTCATCCAGACATAAACTAAATAGAAAAATAATGTTATTTATGGACATTAATATAACTCAAATGGACCCACCAGATATCTACAGAACACTTCACCAACACATAAAAGAACATATGTTTTTCTCAGTACTTCATGGAACATTCTCAAAAATTGATCACATACTCAGTCACAAAGCAAGTCTCAACACATATAAGAAAATTGAAATAACTCATTGTATTTTATCAAACCACCATGGATTAAAGCTGGACTTCAATGATAACAGAAAAAACAACCTACAAACCTCTGGAGACTGAAAGACTCCCACCTGAATGACCTCAAGGCAGAAGAGAGAAATTGGAGACTTGCTAGAATTCAATAAAAATAAATGCACAACATACTCAAACATATGAACACAATGAAAGCAGTGCTAAGAGGGCAGACAGTTCATAGTACTAAAAGCTTTCATAAAGAAATTGGAGAGCTCTCATACTAGCAACTTAACAGCTCACCTGAAAGTTCTGGAACCAAAAGCAGCAAAGATACCCAAGTGGAGTAGATATCAAGAAATAATCAGATTGAGGGCTGACATCAATAAAGTAGAAATAAAGTAAACAATACAATGAACCAACAAAACAGAGTTGGTTTATGTTCATTGAGGTGGCTGGCTGGATACAAGATTAATTCAAGAAAAATCAGTGGCCCTCCTATATACAAATGACAAAGAAGCTGAGAGAGAAATCAAGGGGAAAACACCCTTCACAATAGCCACAAACAATATAAAATATCTTGGGGTAATTCTAATCAAATAAGTCAAAGTGTTAGATGACAATAATTTCAAGTCTTTGAAGAAAGAAATTGAAGAAGATATAAGGAGATTGAAAGAGCTAGGAAATACTTATTGGTTATCGAGAAATCAGAGCTTGAACCAGCCATCTTCTGTAACCAAGCAAGGCTTCAATTGAAGAAACTGAGACACCAACCAAGCTACAAAACCTTCTACCTACAGTTTGTCCTGTGTGCAGTGTTCTAAGACTGGAGCCTAGCAGAACAGTCATCAAAGAGACAAGAGAGACTTCGTCCAGCATCTGGTGAGAGCTGTAAAGTACCTTGTATCCCTAGGATGAAGCCTACTTGATCGTGGTGAATGATGGTTTTGATGCGTTCTTGGATTCAGTTTGCAAGAATTTTATTGAGTATTTTTATATTGATATTTATAAGCTAAAATGGTCTGAAATTTTTGTGGGGGTGTTGTGCGGTTTAGGTATCAGAGTAATTGTGGCTTCATAAAATGAATTCGGTAGTGTTCCTTCTGTTTCTATTTTGTAGAATAGATTGAGGAATATTGGTATTAGGTTTTCTTAGAAGGTCTGGTAGAACTCTGCACTAAAGCCAGCTGGCCCTGGACTTTTTTTGGGTTGAGAGGTTTTTAATAACTTCATTTCCTTAGGGGATATGGGTCTGTTTAGATATGATCGTATCCTTAGATACTAAAAAAGCATTTGGCAAAATACAAGACCACTTCATATTAAAAGTATTGGAGAGATCAAGAATTCAAGGCCCATACCTAAATAATGAAAGCAATTTACAATAAAGCAACAGCCAATATCAAATTAAATGGGGAGATACTTGAAACAATTTCACTAAAATCAGGGATAAGACAAGAATGCTCACTCTTTCCATTTCTATTCAATATAGTACTCAAAGTTCTAATTAGAGCAATAAGACAACAAAAGGAGATTGAGGGGATACAAATTGGCAAAGAAAAAGTCAAGTTATCACTATTTGCAGATGATAAGATAGCACACATAAGCAACCCCAAAATTTTTACTAGAGAACTTCAACACTGATGAACAACTTCAGCAAAGTGGCTGGATATAAAATTAACTCAAATAAATCAGTAGCCTTCCTTTATACAAATGATAAATGGTCTGAGAAAAAATTAGGAGAAAAAATTCTTCACAATAGTCATAAATAATATAAAATATCTTGGAGTAATATAAAATAACTTTGGGGTAACACAAGTGAACGACCTACATGACAATAACTTAAAGACTCTCAAGAAAAAAATCAAAAATCTCAGAAAATGGAGAGATCTCCCATGCTCGTGGAGTGGCAGAATTAACAGTAAAAATGGCCATCTTGCCAAAAAGCAATCTACAGATTCAATGCAATTCTCATCAAAAGCCCAACACAATTTTTCAAAGACATAAAAAGATCAATTCTCAAATTCAACTGGAAAAGCAAAAATCCCAGAATAGCAAAAACAATTCTTAACAATAAAAGAACTTCTGGGGGAATCACTAATCCTGACCTCAAGCTGTACTGCAGAGCAGTAGTGATAAAAACTGCATGGGAGACCTAGCTGGTCTGCTCCGGTGAAGACATCATATCCTGAACCATCTTAGAACAGCGGTGGAACCATTGCACTAGGAGCAGCAGAGGAACCACTGTACTCAGAGCAGCAGAGAATCCTCTGCACTAAGAGCAGCAGGATTTCAGGATCCCAGAAGCAGCCTGTGTCCCAGGAGCTCTTCCACCCAGGATCTCAGGATAATAGAGACAGCTGGCCTCTGAGGAGTTCTGACACAAGCAAGATAACTGGAAACACAGGCTCCAGTCAGAGACAGTGAATGCAGGTAGTACTAGAAATAATCAGATGTCAAAAGGCAAGCAAAAGAACATAAGCAAGAGAAACCAGTTACCTGGCATCATCAGAACCCAGTTCTTCCAGAATAGCAAGTCGTAGACACCATCACACTGGAAAAGCAGGATTCAGATTTAAAAATCACTTCTCGTGATGATGATAGAGAACTTTAAGAGGGATGTAAATAACTTCCTTAAAGAAGTACAGGAGAACACAGGTAGAAGCCCTTAAAGAGAAAACACAAAAATCCCTTAAAGAATTGCAAGAAAACACAACCAAACAGGTGAAGGAATTAAACAAAACCATCCAGGATCTTAAAATGAAAGTAGAAGCAATCAAGAAATCTCAAAGGCAGACTACCCTGGAGATAGAAAACCTAGGAAAAAAAATCAGGAGTCATAGATGGAAGCATCACCAACAAAATACAAGAGATAGAAGAGAGAATCTCAGGTGCAGACGATACCAAGGAAAACACTGACACAACTGTCAAAGAAAATGCAAAATGCAAAAAGCTCCTAACCCAAAACATCCAAGAAATCCAGGACACAATGAGACATGAAACCTAAGGATAATAGGTTTAGATGAAAGTGAAGATTCCCAACTTAAAGGGCCAGTAAATATCTTCAACAAAATTATAGAGGAAAACTTACCTAACCTTAAGAAAGAGATGCCTATAAACATACAAGAAGCCTACAGAACTCCAAATAGACCAGACCAGAAAAGAAATTCCTCCTGTCACATAATAATCAAAACATCAAATGCACAAAACAAAGAAAAAATACTAAAAGCAGTAAAAGAAAAAGGTAAAGTAACATATAAAGGCAGACCTATCAGGATTACACCAGACTTCTCACCAGAGACTTCAAAAGCCAGAAGACCCTAAGAGAACACAAATGCCAGCCCAGACTACAATACCTAGCAAAACTCTCAATCGCTATAGATGGAGAAACCAAGATGTTCCATAACAAAACCAAGTTTACACAGTATCTCCCCACAAATCCAGCCCTACAAAGGATAATACATGGGAAACTTCAACAAAATGAGGAAAACTATAACCTAAAAAAAGCAAAAAAGTAATCTTAGAACAAACCCAAAAGAAGATAGCTACACAAACATAATTCCACCTATAATAACAAAAATAACAGGCAGAAACAACCACTTTTCCTTAAAATCTCTTAACATCAATAGACTCAATTCCCAATAAAAGACATAGACTAATAGACTGGATATATAAACACTACCTAGAATTTTGCTGCATACAGGAAACACAACTCAGTGACAAAGACAGACACTACCTCAGAGTAAAAGGCTGGAAACAATTTTCCAAGCAAATGGTCCCAAGAAACAAGCTGGAGTAGCCTTTCTAATATCCAATAAAATAGACTTTCAACCAAAAGTTATCAAAAAAGATAAAGAAGGATACTTTATACTCGTTAAAGGAAAAATCTACCAAGATGAACTCTCAATTCTGAACATCTATGCTCCAAATGCAAGGACACCTACATTCATAAAAGAAACTTTGCTAAAGCTCAAAGCACACATTGCACTCCACACAATAATCGTGGGTGACTTCAATACCCCACTCTTAGCAATGGACAGATCATAGAAACAGAAACTAGACAGACACAGTGAAACTAACAGAAGTTATGAACCAAATGGGTTAAACAGATATATGTAGAACATTTCATTCTAAAACAAATGAATATACCTTTTACTCAGCACCTCATGGTACCTTTTCCAAAATAGACCATATAATTGGTCACAAAACAGGGCCTCAAGAGATACAAAAAGTTTGAAATAGTCCCTTGTATCCTATCAGATCACCGCAGACTAAGGCTGGTCTTCAATAATAACAAAAACAATAAAAAGTTCACATACAAGTGGAAACTGAACAACACTTCACTCAATGATGACTTGGTCAAAAAAGGAAGGAAGAAAGAAAAAGAGAGAGAGAGAGAGAGAGAGAGAGAGAGAGAGAGAGAGAGAGAGAGAGAGAGAAAGAAATTAAAGACTTTTTAGAATTTAATGAAAATGAAGACACATCATTCCACAACTTGTGGGACTCCATAAAAGCAGTGCTAAGAGGAAAACTCATAGCTTATGTTCTAAGATCAAGAATTGACTAATGGGACTTCAAAAAATTGCAAAGCTTCTGTAAGGCAAAAGACACTGTCAATAGGACAAAACGGCAACCAACAGATTGGGAAAAGGTCTTCACCAATCCCACATCCGATAGAGAGCAAATATCCAATACATACAAAGAACTCAAGAAATTAGACTTCAGATAACCAAATAACCCTATTAAAATGAGGTACAGAGCTAAACAAAGAATTCTCAACTAAGGAAACTCAAATGGTTGAGAAGCACCTAAAGAAATGTTCAGCATCCTTAGTCATCAGAGAAATGCAAATCAAAACAACCATGAAATTCCACCTCACACCAGTCAGAATGGCTAAGATCAAAAACTCAGGTGACAGCAGATGCTGGCGAGGATATGGAGAAAGAGGAACACTCCTCCATTGTTGGTGGGGTTGCAAACTGGTGCATCCACTCTGGAAATCAGTCTGGCGGTTCCTCAGAAAATTGAACATAGTATTACCTGAGGACCCAGCTATGCTACTCCTGGGTATATACCCAGAAGATGCTCCAACATGTAACAAGGACACATGCTCCACGATGTTCATAGCAGCCTTATTTATAAGAATCAGAAGCTGGAAAGAACCCAGATGTCCTTCAACAGAGGAATGAATACCGAAAATGTGGTACATTTACACAATGGAGTATTACTCAGCTATTAAAAACAATGAATTCGAGAAATTCTTAGGTAAATGGATGGAACTAGAGAATATCATCCTGAGTGAAGTAACCTGATCACAAAAAAAAAAAAAAAAAAAAAAACCACACACACACACATGGTATTCACTCACTGATAATTGGATATTAGCCCAAAAGCTTGAAATAGCCAAGATACAACTCACAGACTACATAAAGCTCATGAAGAAGGAAGAACAAGTGTGGATGCCTGAGTACTTAGAAGGAGTAACAAAATATTCAAGGGAGCAAATATGGAGACAAAGTGTGGGACAGAAACTGAAGGAGGGGCCATCTGGAGACCATTCCACCTGGGTATCCATCCCATGCACAGTCACCAAAGGTAGATGCTGATGTGGATGTCAGGAAGTGCATGATGACAAGAGTCTGCTATAGCTGTCTCCTTAGAGATCTGCCAGAGTCTGACATATTCAGAGGCGGATGCTCACATCTAACCACTGATTGGATCAAGGGGTTCCCAATTGAGAAGTTAGAAGACTGAAGTAGCTGAAAGGGTTTGTAGCCCCCATGTGGAGAGCAACAATACCAACCAACCAGGGTCTAAACCACCAGCCTGGGAGCACATAGGGAGGGACCCATGACTTCATTTGTATATGTAGGGGAGAATGGCCTTGTGGAGCATAGGTGGGAAAGGAGATCCTTGGTCCCATGAAGGCTGAACACTGAATGGGGGAGAATTCAAGGGTGGGGGAGGTGGGAGTCAGGGGATAGGTCCGGACACATCCTCATAGAAGTAGGAGGAGGTGGGATGGGATAGGAGGTTCCTGGGTGGTAGGGGCAATAGTGTAAGGGAATAAAATCTGAAATGTAAATATAATATCCAATAAAAAAAGAAGGGGAGTAACAAAATACTCAAGGGAGCAAATATGGAGACAAAGTGTGGGACAGAAACTGAAGGAGGGGCTGTCTGGAGACCATTTCACCTGGGTATCCATTCCATGTGCAGTCACCAAAGGTAGATGCTGATGTGGATGTCAGGAAGTGCATGCTGACAGGAGCTTGATATAACTGTCTTCTTAGAGGTCTGCCAGTGACTGACATATACAGAGGCAGATGCTCACAGCTAACCATTGAACTGATCATGGGGTTCCCAATGGAGGAGTTAGAGAGAAGACTGAAGTAGCTGAAAGGGTTTGCAGCCCCATGTGGAGAGCAACAATGCCAACCAACCAGAGCCCCCAGGGTCTAAACTACCAGCCTAGGAACACATAATGAGGGACCCATGGCTCCAGCTGTATATGAAGGGGAGGGTGGCCTTGTAGGCCATAGGTGGGAGAGGAGATCCTTGGTCCCATGAAGGCTGGATGCCCAGTGTGGGAGAATTTGATGGTCAGAATGTGGGAGTAGGGGTGTGTGTGGGGGCATCCTCATAGAAGCAGGAGGAGTGGGGATAGGGTAGGGGGTTCCTGGGTGGTATGGAAATGAGGTAAGGGTATAACATCTGAAGTGTAAACAAAATATCCAATTTTTTAAAAAACTGCATGGGATTGGTACAGAGACAGACATGTTGATCAGCGGAATCAAATTAAACACCGAGAAAACCACACACTTAATCTTTGACAATGTACCCAAAAATATACAATGGAAAAAAGAAAGCATCTTCAACAAATGGTTCTTGTCTAACTGACAGTCTGTATGTAGAAAAATGAAAATAGATCAATATTTGTCACTTTGCACAAAGCTCAAGTCTAAATGGATTAAGGACCTCAACATAAAACCAGATACACTGAATCTAATAGAAGAAAAAGTGGGAAAGAGCCTCGAACTCATTGGCACAGGGGGAAATTTCCTAACCAGAACTCCAATGGCTCACACTCTAAGATCAAGAACTGCTAAATGAGACCACATGAAACTGGATAGTTTCTGTCTGCAAAGGACAGAGCCAAGAGGACAAATTCGCAGCCTACAGATTGAGAAAAAAATCTTCACCAACCCCATATCTGATAGAGGGCTAATATCCAAAATATATAAAGAATTCAAGACGCTAACCACCAAGAAATGAAACAATCAAAAAAAAAAAAAAAACTGGGTATAGAACTAAACAGAGAATTCACAACAGAGGAATCTCAAACGGCTGAGAAGCACATAAAGAAATATTCAAAGTCCTTAGTAATCAGGAAAATGCAAATCAATGACCCTGAGATTCCACCTCACACCAGTCAGAATGGCTAAGATCAAAACTCAGGTGAAAGCAGATGCTGGTGAGGATGTGGAAAAAGAGAAACACTCCTTCATTGTTATCGGGATTGCAAGCTGGTACAACCACTCTGGAAATCAATCTGGAGGTTCCTCAGAAAATTGGAAATAGATCTACCTGAAGACCCAGCAATACCACTCTTGCGCATATACCCAAAAGATGTCCCATCATGCCACAGGGGCACATGTTCCACTATATTCATAGTGGCCTTATTTGTGATACTCAGAAGCTGGAAACAACCAAGATGTCCCACAACAAAAGAATAGATTCAAAAATTGAGGTTTATTTTTAGAATGGAATACTACTCAGCTATTAAGAACAAGGACATCCCAAATTTTACAGGCAAATGGATGGAACTAGAAAATATCATCTTGAGTGAGGTAATTCGGACCCCAAAGGACATGCATGGTATGCACTGACTAATAAGTGGATATTAGACAAAAAAGTACAGAATACCCAGGATACAATCCACAGAACTCAAGAAGGATAACAAGCCAAAGGACACAAGTGAGAATGCCTCTTGGGAAGGAGAAGAAAGCAATCACAGGAGGGGGGAGGAAGGGACATGGATCGAAAGGAGACAGGAAGGGGAAGAGAGGAACATCATTATGTATTGGAGCGAGGAACAGGATTGAAGCCCTGAGGGCCAGCAGAAAGCAAGGAAACAAGCAATCTCAGAAGGTAGGAGGCAAGGGGACACTCTGGAATGTTCCAGAGACCTGAGTGGTAAGAGACTCTCAGGTATCGAAGGAAGGGACCTTAGATGAAATGCCCTACAGAGGGCAGAGGGAACTTGTAGAGTTCAGCTCCAGTAGAAAGACATGGCATCAAGTGAAGGGATAGGGTTGCCATCCCACAGTCAAAAACTCTGACCCAGAATTGTTCCTGCCTGAAAGAACTGCAGGGAGAAAAATGGAGAAGAGAGTGAGAAAAAGAAGGTCTCTCGACAGGCTCAAATTGGGATACAGCTCAGGAGGAGGGCCCAAGGCCTAACACTATTACTGATGCTATGGTGTGCTTACAAACATGGGTCTATCTTAACTGCCCTCCGAAAGATGCAACAAGCAGCTAAAAGTCAGATGCAGATATTTACACCCAACCAATGGACAGAGGCTTGTGACCCCTGTGGTTGAATTAGGAAAAAGCTGGAAGAAGTTGAGGAGGAGGGCTACCCTATAGGAAGACTAGCAGTCTCAACTATCCTGGACCTCCAGGATCTCTCAGACACTGAGCCACCAACCTGATATGAGGTCCCCAACACATACACAGCAAAGGACTGCCGGATCTGAACTCAATCAGAGAAGATGCACCTAACCATCGAGAGAATTGCAGTCTCGAGGAGTGAAGAGACCTGGTGGAGTGGGGGGTGGGGGGGTATCCTCTTGGAGATGGGGTGGGGGGAAGTGTGGGATGAGGAATAGTTGGAGGGGTGGACCAGAAGGGGGATAAAATCTGGACTATAAAAAAGGTTAAAGAATAAATTTATAAAAAAGAAAGAAAGAAAGAAAGAAAGAAAGAAAGAAAGAAAGAAAGAAAGAGAGAAAGAGAAAAGAAACAAGACTTTTTTCTCTCTGAAGTCTTACTTTAAACTGCCTAAGAGATAATTTATTGTCAAAAACAGTTTCTGATTTAAGGGATAAGAGACAATAAAATGTAATTATTATGTTAACTTAGAATTCTTGGTTATTAGGCAAAGACAGGTCCAAACAATATTTTTATAGTCTAAGAAGAAAAATTAAGCCACACATTGAAGAAGTATACTTCATTGGGGCTTTAAGGACCCATAAGAGCTAATGTGCCTAATTATTTCAAATGTAAATGAAAGAATTGTTATATGGTTATTGTTCTTTTAGTCCATTATCCTTCAGCAAGGCAATGCTTTAAAGGCTCTTTAGCTTGAGGCTTTTATAAAGGTGACTGGCCTGCCATTCGATAACTTAAAACAAGTTGTATTTGTTTACGAAGATTCCCTAGTAGGTTGCCTTTTTAGGCAACAACCTGTTACAACTTTCTTTAAAAAAAAAAAAAAAAAAAAAAAAAAAAAGAATTTTAATTTCACTTTCCTAACTGGAATCTCAGTGGCCTAGATTACTCAAAGCAAATTGTTTGTAAAAGCAGTGATGACTTCAATCAAGACTCTTTCTCAGCTCACTGACTTAACTGTCATCCACAGTTCTTTTAGATACAGGCTAGTAGGCATCAGTTTTATAGATAAAATTGGTGATAAACAACATATGGTTAGCAAACGCTACAGGAAAATAGAGTAAGTTGTGGTTTCCCACGTATAAATCTTGTTCTGTTTCAAACTAAATGGAAAGCTAGCATACTGAAAAATCATTATATGTGTGCAGAGAATGAAAAAATAAACATTCTTACCGCTTGTTCCATGAAGTCAAATTCAGGAGCACAGGTGTATATTAAGGTATCAAAATCTGTGTACCTTAGGATTCGAGCTGCTATAAGGTCACTTAGGCGAATCTGGAGGAGAATAAGGCAAGATAAATAAAAGTTAAAAAATGGTATAGCCATTGATAGATAAATGATATTGCCCAAGTGTACCAATGTCTACAGTGTGACTATAAGAAGTGTTGGCGCGCCTCACAATCAAAAATCCAGAGAGATGAGTGTATTATGAATGAGTTTTCAAGACTACTGAAAATAGAATTTCTATCAAGTGTGCTGGTTAGTTTGTGTCTAGTTGACATAAACTAGAATCTTTTGAAAATAAAGAACCACAATTAAGAAATTGTCTCTGTCAGATTGTCCTGTGGGCATGTCTGTGGTAAATTTTAAAAATGAGTTATATATATCAAGGGTCCACCGAACTGGGGGGGTAGTGAAAATATTAGGAAATTGGATTGTATAAGAAAGCAAGAAGAGCAAGCAATAGATCATAAACCAGTAAGGAATGCTCGTCCGTGGTCCTGGCTTCAGTTCCTACCTCCAGGTTCCTTAGTGAGCTTCTGCCCCATTTTTCTCAGTGATAAACTGTAACATGGACCTGTAAACTAGATTAATTCTTTTCTCCCTGAAGTTGTTTTGGTGAAGGTTTTATAAAAGCAACAGAGAACAATGGCATGAATGCCATAAGAATAAACAACCACTTTCTATTTGGACTGAAGTACCACTCCACAAGGTGCCATCCATACCCTATACGTGGTACCATTATCAAGCCAAGAACTTGTGGCTAGAAAAATCATAGACACTAGAGTTGATTCTAATACCAAATGGACACAGTGTTAAGCCATCTCATTAAAGCTTCTGGTTATACTCATACATCAATACATCTCTCAACACTCAACTGTGATACTTCTATGTGTAGTATTATATAGTGTTAACACAGCAACCCACGACTGGCCAAGGGGCAAAGAATAAAAGACTACAGAATACTCAGCCATCCAAAGGCTTAGGGATCATTGTGGAAGGTGATGCAAGGTGTGATAGCCAGAAGCAGTTGATGACTACAACTAAGCATCTAGACACTGCAGGGAAGCTGCATCTATGGACCTACAGCAGCTCTGACTGCATGCACAGACATTATGCAAGCCCAAGTCAAACAGAATCCCAGCATGTACAAGGAATTGTTCAATAATCTAACCCCTAGCCATGGAGTGACTAGAAACTGTTACCTGCTGTGAGAGGGAGACAGAAATTTCCCTAAGATGGTAGCCCTTAGAAATTTGACCAAGCTCCAGTGGAAGACCACACATCCAAGAATAACTGGATAACATAAACAGGTCTTGAAGAGTTTAAAAATAACTGACAAAAAATTCAGTAGATGGGGAAGGGGAGTGGGTGCAGGAAGAGTTGAGGTGAAGAGGTGAATGGTCAAAATAGATTGTGTGAAACTTGAAATTCTCACAGAACAAATATAAAAAATACAGAGATGATAAGAAGTGGAAAGAAGTCAGAAAAAAAAATTCTGAGATTGTAAGGCTGAAGCCAGTGTTTGCCTGAAATAAACTACTGTGAAATTCGTGACATTTTTAATCCTGTAATATGTGTGTAGGGAGAGAGGAACACTTTCAGTTCGCCTTTCAGTGAACTGCAAGTCATAAACCTTTCTATGAATTATGGTTTTCACAAAGTGTCACATACTACCTATGTTTGGTACTTTTTAACATTTTCAGACATCCATTCACCCATTAAATGTGAGAATTCTCCCTCATAGGAATCATGGATACACTTATTATATTGACATATATGACAACATCTACCAAAGCCTTGCTTTCTGCCACTGAAGAGACAATTATTTTTCCACTCTGAGTTCTTTGGTATATGAGACCTTGACTCAAATTCTCTGAGAGGTACAAACATCACTTTACCAACCTTGATGGCTATCAGTGTTCACCACTAACTCAGAGTCCTCTTATTGACCAATACTACGTTAATAAGAGTTGCTACTTTTCAATTTAAAATAGTTCTGGAAATTAATAACAACAATAAAAATACTAAAATTTCACTTATAGAAAGTCATTTAGGTCTACCATCACACCATTAATTATGGATTTATAATCTGATAATTTATCATAAAAATGACTGCACTGTATTTTTATTTTACCCAATGGCGATCTGTCTGTTTCTTTTTAGATTTGCAGAGGTTGAGTAAGAATATTAAAAAAGAATGTGAGAAATAAAATTACCAGCAAGTAAATGGATAAGTAATGTCTAAATAATCTAAATACAGTCAAATAAAAATATACCTTACTAAATAAAAATGTTAAGGATATCAAGGAAAACTGGCACCTCACATCCCAGAAAATGGAAAGAACAAAAATACAAAACAGGCCATGCTTACCATCTCAGTGAGTAGAAAACAGGGTTTTACATGTAAAAGTTTTTTTTTTTTTTTATGTGAGTGTGTACCATTCCCTCAGCCTTTCCCTCCTCCTTTGCTTTTACAGAAGCAATGCTAAAATTGGTTGCCTGTGATTCTGTACAGTACAAGCCCACACTAGACAGTATTAGACAAGGAAACTTTGCTCCTACCCTTTCCTCTGTTACATTCATATATGCTATGTTTATTTTGTAATAGTAAGTGTTTGAAATGACGCACCTGTATGCATGCTTTCCCTTTCCTTAAACAAGTTAGCAATTTAAGGGTAGATCTCAAAAAATGCTTTTCTTCTAAATATTTGCTTTAAGAAAACAAATACCAAATTAGAGATAAGGAATACACTTATATTTTCTAACAGATTAAAAGACAAAGCGCAGGGAGGCGAAATGAGGAAAGGGGATGGCATCTGAAATGTAAATAAATAAAATATCCAATTTAAAAAAAAAAGAAAAATAAAAGAAGAGACTAGGAAGTCAAAAGCCAGAGAATATGCTTAAAAGAATCCATAAAGCACCAAAGTACACTCCTCAAAGATGTTCACCAAATAAGAAAAGCAACACAGAAATAGCCTCAGACAGTATGACTTGCAGATTATTTTGAAGACAATCATAGACTTCTTATGAGTTTCTCAGTGAGTGTCTTTCTTATGTCTTCTCTAATTGTGGCAGCCACACAGTAGCCAGGGGCCATGAGCAGATCCTGGACCAGATGGAGATGTGCTTTAACTGTGAAATGCATGCTAGGTAGATCTCAAAGACATTGGGAAGAAAGGGGTTTTGTGATGACTCATTAATAATTGATTTCCATTGACTATGTCTTGAAATGATAATATTTTAGAAACACACCAAGTTAATTTTGATTCTTTTAATGTTTTAATGTGTGTAATAGAAAAGGGGACATTAACCATGGGTCTCACATTTATGGTTTATATTATACTCCTATTGTACTGAGCTGATGTACAAGGTTGTTATTACAGTTACTTGTGACAGATACTGTAATAGTCTGAATTGTGTCTTCTAGACCTACTTCTAACACAGCAACACTAAAGACAGTTATATATTTGTCAAGACTTCCCAGATCACTTCTTTGGGGTATCTCTATACCTCTGTACATGAAAGCCCTATCTAGCTCCTTGGAAGTTTGCCAAGACAACTTAACTAAAACATGCCTAGGAGTTAACACTCTCATAGCAACGTTCAACCAACAACGGATGCTTACAAGACTTCAGCAGCTCCTCAGCAAGACCATTCTAAGGCCTATTGTACATAACCTGGAGAGCTGATCATAACATCCGGCAAATCAACAAGGGATAGTGAATGCCCAGGGAAAATGTACTCTCTGAGGTTCCCCAGTAGGATGGAGTCCCAGTTGCCCACACTAAATAGCTTAGTGTTGACACAGACATTATTATTCTCTTACTTCCCTCTTCTCCCCTTTGTGCTTTCTGAGACCACTTCTCAAGTAAAATCCTCCTGCCAACTTTTGTTAGGAGCCAACTTGTAACAAAAAGTGTCTAGCAGCTTTGCAGCCACCTTGAGCCATATACCCTGACATGAGACTTGTTTTTCAACAGCTTACAACAGCTGAGCACACTCTGATATTCCACATATCTTGTTTTGCTGTTTAGTGCCCCCAGCTGCAAGGCACACATACTATCCTTGTGCTATCCACGCTATACACTCCTGTAAGGCTTACGTCATATCCACACCTACAAGGCATATGACAAAAGCGTATAAATACCCCAGATTTCCCTTCAATAAACGAGACTTGATCAGAACCTCTGTCTTGTCTCCATTCTCTTCGTCTCTTCCCCTTTATCCCCTGCCCCCCCCCCCTGCCACCTGTCTCTAGACCCTGACCCGCAGACCAAAGTGGCAGAGCGGGCCACAACACAGTGGCCACCAAGCCGGGCAGTACAGGTTGCAACATTTTGGTGCTCAACAAGAGGCAGCCTGAACGAGAGACCCAGTGAGGGACATTACCAGAAGAAGGATCTGCTGAAAATTCAGAAGTGAAACAAAGGTAATTGCCGCAGGAATCTGCCACTTCGAGAAAGATATAATGAAAATGGGGCAAGAAATAAGTCAGCCTGAACTCAGATCTCTGTTTTTATTTTGTTTTTTGCTGCTCACGTGTATTAATTGTCTGCTTTTGTTTTGTTGTTTGAATGCTGTCTTTCATGTTCAAAATAAAAAGGTGGTTATAGATCCCAGAAAAAAGTTACAGGAAAAAATATCTTTTCTTAAACAATTAATAGAGTTAGAAAAAGAGTATCAGGGCTTAATTAATCAGCTACAAAAATTAAAGACAGGGAAGTGGTCTCAAGAGGCCAAATGCAAAAATCCCCCAGATTCTTGTGTTTTTCAACCCAGAGTCCAAAGACGGTCTCTGTCCTTTAGCTCTAGTTTAGCCACAGATCACCCAGAGCAGGGAGAGGGTGAGGCTTTCCCTATATCAGAGACCAGAGACGCTCAAGGGGTTGCTTGGAGACATCACACAGAGTTTAATTTTCAAATTATTAAAGAATTTAAAAATGCAGTATCTCAATATGATGCCATGGCTCCCTTTACTCTTATAATTTTAGAGTTTGTTGCAGAGGAGTGGCTGACTCCTAGTGATTGGAATACGTTAGTGAGAGCAGTTCTTAGCGGTGGTGACCATCTTATTTGGAAATTAGAGTATCATGAGAATTGTAAAGAGACAGCTAGAAGAAACACTCAAGCAGGCAATGGATGGTCCTTTGATGCCTTAGTAGGAGAAGGGCAATTTCTTCTAGTGATAAACAGGTGCAATATGATCCAGGCTTATTCGTTCAAATTCAAAATGCAGCCATGAAAGATGGAGTAAACTCCTGGCAAAGGGAGACCCTGGTGAATCTTTGACAACAGTCAGACAAGGGCCTGATGAATGATTTTCTGACTTTGTCCATCGATTAATGACAACAGCAGGGAGGATTTTTGGTAATGCAGAGGCAGGTGTAGATTATGTGAAACAACTTGCATATAAAAATGCCAATCCTGCCTGCCAAGCGGCCATTAAAACCTACAGGAAAAAGACAGATCTTACAGGGTATATCAGACTCTGTTCTAACATAGGGCTCTCCTACCAACAGGGCTTAGCTATTGTGGCTGCCATGCAAGGACAATCAGTAAGAGACTTTTTGGCAAGTAGAGATAAAAAGGCCTGCTTTAAATTTGGCAAGCCTGGACACTTTGCAAGAGATTGCAAGGCAGAAAATGAGTTAACCCAGAATCAGCCCAGAAAACAGCCTGGGCTCTGCCCATGTTGCAAACATGGAAGGCATTGGGCTAGTGAATGTCGGTCCAAAACAGACGAAGCACAAGGAAACAGCCTTTCTCATGATCAGGGAAACGGGAACAGGGGCCAGCTCTAGGCCCCGAACCAACGAAAGCCAAAACAGGCTTATGTTTGCTGGTATGACACTCATACTGGTATCATACTCAGCAAACACCAATCCCTTTCTGAACTTAGTCAAGCAACACCAGGAAGCACAGGACTGGACCTCAGTTCTGCCACCCACACAGTATTAACCCCAGAAATGGGACCTCAGGCCTTACCTACTGGAGTGTTTGAACCGCTCTATCCAAATGTGTTTGGCCTGATAGTGGGAAGAAGCAGTGCTACTATGCAGGGACTACAAATTTTTCCTGGAGCTATAGATAATGATTATCAGGGTGAGATTAAGGTAATGGCCCAGGCAATTCAGAACATAGTCACCATTCCTACAGGAAAGAGGATAGCTCAACTATTGTTACTTCCATTGTACCCTACTAATCACAAATATAAGAGTCCTAAGAGAGGGGATCAAGGCTTTGGTTCCTCTGATGCATACTGGGTATAGCCTATAGTTAAACAAAAACCTATGATGACACTATGGCTGAATGGGAAGGCATTCTAAGGCTTGGTTGACACAGGAGCTGATGTGACTATCCTAAAACAAAGTGATTGGCCTGCCACCTGGCCTCTGATCCCAACCTTAACCAATTTAAGGGGTATTGGCCAAAGTCAAAACCCACAACAAAGCTCTAAGGTGCTGACGTGGAAAGATAAAGGAAATACAGGATATATATATATATATATGTCATCTTGGGCCTTCCCATTAATCTCTAAGGCCAAGATCTGTTATCCCAGTTGGGATTGATTATGTGCAGCCATAATGAAGTAATCACAGCTCAAATGATAAACTCTGGATTTTCCCCAGGGAAAGGATTAGGAAAAAGTGAAGATGGGAATACTCATCCTATTGAGGTTTATGGTAACACTGGAAGAAGAGGCTTGGGGTATTTTTGATGGGGGCAAATGATTCAGCTGCACCCCTAGGGCGTTGTACAGATCCCATCACCTGAAAGAAGGACTCGCCAATCTGGGTGAATCAGTGGTCCCTCACCACCGAAAAATTACAAGCTGCCCAGTTGCTAGTGCAGGAGCAATTACAGGCAGGGCATTTAGAAGACAGTAACTCTCCCTGGAACACCCCAATATTTGTCATTAGGAAAAAGTCAGGAAAGTGGAGATTGTTGCAAGACTTGAGGGCTATTAACGCAACCATGATTAAAATGGGAGCCTTACAACCTGGGCTGCCCACACCGGTGGCCATACCTTTAGGTTATTATAAAATAGTTATAGATTTAAAAGACTGGTTTTTTTTACTATCCCCTTGCGTCCTAATGATAGAAAACGTTTTGCTTTCAGTGTTCCCGCTATAAACTTTAGAGAACCTATGAAAAGATATCAATGGAAGGTCTTGCCTCAGGGTATGGCTAACAGTCCTACCTTGTGCCAAAAGTTTGTGGCTTCTGCCATAGAGGGTGTTAGAACTATGTGGAAGCAAATCTACATGATTCATTTCATGGATGATATTTTAATAGCTGGAAAATATGGAAAACAGGTACTCCAGTACTTTGATGATCTTAGAACAGCTTTACAGACTGCAGGGTTACAAATAGCTCCAGAAAAGGTACAGTTACAAGATCCATATATTTATTTAGGATTTCAGATTAATGGTCCACGTATTATTAATAGTAAGGCCAAACTGAGGACTGATTCCCTTAAGACACTTAATGATTTTCAAAAACTATTGGGAGACATTAATTGGCTACAACCATATTTGAAACTCACAACCAGAGAATTAAAGCCTCTGTTTGATATTCTCAAGGGAGATCCTGACCCTAAGTCTGACATGGCTCTAACAGAGGAGGGTAGAAAAGCCTTACAGAAGGTAGAGAGTGCTTTTTCATCCCAATTTGTAACTCATATAAATTATTCTAAGCCTTTATATTTTCTTATTTTTAACACTAAACTAACTCCTACTGTAGTTTTTTGGCAAACTGCACCCATATTATGGGTTCATCTTCTCTCATCCCCCAAGAAGGTTCTTAATCCATACTATGCAGCTGTAGCAGATATGATTATGTTAGGCAGAGATAACAGTCAAAAATATTTTGGAAAAGATCCTGATATCATAGTACAACCCTATACAAGGCATCAGGTTGATTGGATTATGCAGAATTCTGAAGTCTGGCCTATTGCATGTGCCTCATTTGGTGGTCAGCTAGATAATCATTATCCACCAGATAAATTGGTTCAGTTTTGTAATCGCCATGCATTCGTTTTTCCAACACGCACTGCACATGCACCTATCAAGGAAGCATTGCTAGTTTTCACTGATGGTTCCTCATCAGGAACAGCTGCTTATGCCTTTAAACATCAAGTAATCTTCTTTGCCAAATCATCTGTGTCAGCTCAATTGGTTGAATTACGTGCTGTTATTGCTGTGTTTCAAGCATTTCCAAATCAAACCATTAATATTTACACAGATAGCTCATATATAGTTCAGTCTATCCCTTTGTTAGAAACTGCTGCACAAATAAAGCATTCCTCAGAAGCAGCCAATTTGTTTTTACAGTGCCAACAATTAATTTTGATGAGAAAGTGTAAATTCTTTATAGGACACCTGAGAGCTCACACTGGGCTACCAAGTCCTCTCTCTGAGGGAAACACCAAGGCAGATCTAGCTACTCGTGTAGCTGCAGTGACTTTATCAGATCTGCCATCTAACTTGGATCAGGCCATAAAGGCTCATGAGTTACATCACCTTAATTCTAAAACTTTAAAAGTCATGTTCAAAATTACCAGAGAACAACCTAGGCAAATTGTCAAACAATGTCAATCATGTGTTACACTTTTACCAGTTCCTCATTTGGACGTAAATCCAATGGGACTGATACCAAACAGTCTCTGGCAAATGGATGTTACTCATTATAATGAATTTGGAAAACAGAAATATATACATGTATGTGTAGATACATACAGTAGTTTCATTTATGCGACATTACAAACTGGAGAAGCAAGCAACCATGTGATCATTCATATGCTTGCTACAATCGATGTATTTGGGTGTACCTAAACAGATAAAGACTGACAATGGCCCAGGTTATACAAGCTCCAGTTTCCACCAATTCTGTTTAAAATTGGGAATACTACATAAAACGGGTATTCCATATAATTCACAGGGCCAAGGTATGGTAGAAAGTGCACATCAAACCATTAAATGCCAATTTGAAAAAATTAAAAATAGGGAATGGTACCCTACCAAGGGATCCCCCAGAAATATCCTTCATCACACATTCTTTATTTTTAAATTTTTTAACTTTGGATTCTGAAGGAAAATCTGCTGCAGATAGATTCTGGCATCCTGATACAAAAAAAAAAAAAAAAATTGCAACAGTCCTCTGGAAAGACCCATTAACTGGAACCTAGAATGGGCCAGATTCAGTGCTTATTTGGGGAAGAGGTTCTGTCTGCATATATTCTCAAATGGCAGATGCCGCACACTGGCTGCCAGAGAGATTGATTAAACAAATAGACAACAATAACAAATCCAGGGAGAAAAACCCCCTGAGAAGCATATTTTTTTCTTTGCAGAAAATATGAAGGAAACCTGAAGATGCTTCACAATTGCCTTCAAACTGGAATAGATCAACGAGCAAACCTGACTTGAGAAGTTCTCAGTGCTGAAGGAGACATCATCACCCACATCTTCAAGGTGGCTCTATTGGACTCTTGGTTCCCCAACTTATGATTTAGTGGGGAACATTGTTTAGACCCAGGAGAAAACTCAGTACCACAGTTACTTTAGTTGTTTTGGGGGTTTGAGATTTCCTTACTTGTTTTGTTATGATCAGTTCTGCATTTCTGTGTGTTGCCCTTAAAAACAAGTGTTGCTTTTATATTGTCTATTCAGGCATTGTTAAGTCTCTTGCCTCTTGGGTTCATGCTGTTCAACAACTGATGGCTTTTATATGACATCTAATAGATGCTATTCAAATGAAACCCATACAGGTCCATTATTACAGGCTGGAAGTAGGGGATTCTGAAACCTCTGTCATCAAGACTGACGAGGATTAACCTGTAACTTAGGCGCTAAGCCAGATAGTCAATGAAGGGTAAGAGAACAGCTCAAGAACCTTGCCCCTAACTGGGAGGCCTCACCATCCTTAAACAGGAGCTCAACCAATGGCTGTTGAGTATCTAAAGACGGGAAAGGGAGGCTGAGGTCCTTTGTTCCAACCTAAGACAGGCATGGTTTCCGTAAGTTTTCCCAGCCTTCCCTTTTGAAAAAAAAAATTTTAAAGGGGGACCTGTTAGGAACCGACTTGTAGCAGAAAGTGGCTATCAGCTTTGCAGCCATCTCAAGTCATATACCCTGACATGAGACTTGTTTTTCAACAGTCTACAACAGCTGAAGCACACTCTGATATCTCACATATCTTGTTTTGCTGTTTAATGCCCCCAGCTGCAAGGCACACATGGTATCTCCACCTGCAAGGCATGTGGTGCACGTGCTATCCATGTGCTATCCACGTGCTATTCACACCATACATGCCTGTAAAGCGCACGTGGTATTCACATCTGCAAGGCATGAGGTACACATGCTATCCATGTGCTATCCATGCCATACATGCCTGTAAGGTGCACATGCTATCCACGCAATACACGCCTGGAAGGCTTATGTCATATCCACACCTGCAAGGCACATGGTATCCAAGGCATGTGGCAAAAGTGTATAAATACCCCAGATTTCCCTTCAATAAAAGAAACTTGATCAGAACCTCTGTCTTGTCTCCATTCTTTGCATCTCTTCCCCTTTATCCCCACTCTCTCTTGCTAGACCCTTACCCACAGACCAAAGTGGCAGAGCAGGCCACAACACAGTGGCTGCCAAGCCGGGCAGTATGGGTCACAACAAACTTTTTTGTTTTTCTCAGCCCTGCTCTAAGGAGCTCAAAATTAAGAGTAAAGTAAATAAGTCACCATCAATCACCATGCATCCTGCAAGCCAAATGTCCTTAACAATTCATACTTACCCCCATCCCAGCCCATTATTACGGAAAATGTGTTTAATTACTACTTTATTTAGAAATCAATTTATTTAGAACTTCATTGTCTGCAGCTTTATATAAAACAAGATTTTTCTCTAATTAAACAAATAACAGATCATTTTTTAAAAAAAGACAAAAAGCTATTAACATGTTTTTATACAATAACGTACCAAAACATAATTTTAGCCTCTAATACTTAATTAGCAAAACTATATTGAAAAAATGTTCTATATTACAAAGGTAAGTATACACTGGTCATATGCTTACATCTTCAGTAATTGAAAAATTATCATTAAGTACATGTTTACCTTTAGCTGAAATATTACAAGTTACTACTAAAAAAAATTCCTAGTGTTGTGTCTGAACGACTACGCTGGCATCCACTGAGACATTTTCCCTGGGCATTCACTATCCCTTGTTGATTTGCAGGATTTTATGACCAACTCTGCAGATTATGTGCTTGAGACCTGGACAAATAAGAGTCCCTGTACGACGAAGAGATATGGATAAGCTGCTTCAAGTTTTTACCCAGTTGTGTACTGTTAGAAATTTCATTACTATTTTTTTAAAAACAGAATGTACTTACATGATCTGAAACACCACAGATTTTAGATGTCAGGAATTTCAAAATAATTGTTCCACACCACCAAGCAAAGCCTTGGATTAGCTAGAAAATAAATAGGATTTGAGTTTTAAAAATAATATGTGACTCAGTTAAAATGTTCAGTGCTATAAGTAGCAGAACAAGAATACATCATGTGAGATGTACCAGTGTGTTGTGAAGAGGAAATGGCAAGACAAGGAAAGGCCCTCACAGTTCTGTTTATTGGCAAGAAATTAAATTTGAAATTAACACTGTAACACTGTTATAAAGTACCTAAAACACCAGGACACTACATATCCTAAACCTAAAGAGAATTCTAAAAACCCAACCCAAACAAACCCAAAACAAACAAACAAACAAACAAAACTTTTCTTTAGTCTCTTTGAAGACAGAGACAGTTTTATTCTTAAACATTATTTTTGTCTAAAAATCAAGCCTCAGAAGAGTATTGAAGAACAGTGGATAAAGAAATAGGATAAGAAATATTAAGATCCCAAGGTTGGAGGGGAGTATATCTTCTGAACACACCAGCATCAGGACCACTGTAGTCAAGAACTCATGCAGCTGGGCTGCCTGTACATGACCTGAACAAGTCAAGCTAGTTTACAATTTAGTATGATTGGGGAAGGAGTTCACAACTCCCATCCCAGGCTGAGGAGCTATGGTTAGATCACTGATAGTTTCTGTGAAAGGGAAAGTCTATTCTCTTTAAATATGGTCACTAATACAGCAACAACAGAGTGTGTGAGCAGCATATACTAGATTCCATGGGATTTTTAAAAAGAAAAAGGGAAAAAAATAACCTGAAGTTGAGGAGTGGGGAAATGCGGGTGGATCTGAAAGGAGTTAGTGAGAAGATTGTAGCCAATTCTCAAAAATTTACTACAAATATTTTGTTAATATCAACATTTTCCCTACACTTGTGAGAATGAGCTTTTCTGTAAGAAAATAAATTTGCTCACATCTGAAAGGTCAAAACTAGAATCCACAAAAAGGAAAGAGCACGTGGTGTTTGTTTTTCTGGGGTGCCTCATTCAGTACACATTCCTCTTCTTTCCATTTACCTGAAAACTGTATTTCATTCTTCCTTACAGATGAATAGTTTTCCACAGTACATATGTACCACATTTTCATTACCTATGATTCAATCAAAGGATATTTACATTTGTTCCATTTCCTAGCTATTCTGAGCAGAGCCACAATAAACATGGTTGGTAGAGCAAGAATGTGTGGAGTAGGATGTCAAGTCCTTTGGGTATATGCCAAGGAGTGGTAGACCCATATGGAATATCTATTTTTGGCATTTGGAAGATTCTCCACCTTTATTTTCCTAGTGAATGGACCACTTTGCAATCCACAGTGAATTAGGGTTTCCCTTTTTCTACATTCTTACTAGCATTTGTTATCGTAGCTTTCTTGATCTTATCATTTTGACTGGGGTAAGGTGAGCTCTCAGAGTAATTTGAATTTGTATTTCTATGATTTAAAGTGTGATGAACAGGTTGGGTATTATTCTTTTAACCTTTTGCTTCTTCCTTTGAGAACCCCTTGCTTAGATCCATAGCCCATTATTTTTGTTATGTTATGTTATGTTTGTTTGTTTGGTTGGTTTGGTTTTGTTTTGCTTGGGTCTTTTGTTTTCTTGACTCTTTGTTATTTGAGTGGAATTGAGTTGGAACCTACCTGGAAGCCTTCTCACTGGGAACTACCTCTCATATTCCTGGGAGCAGCTATGTAAGCTGCTAAGAGAGAAAAGTAATTAATATTCCTACCCAGATATGCTGCCTATGAATCCCAATGACCAAAACCGCAGGATTCCCAAAGGTGCAATAGTGAGAGTTATATCCTGAAGTAGCCCAGCTTAAGAGGGAACTCATGCTGAGCATGGTTAATCTAGTCCACTACCCCCTGATTGGCAAAGGACTCTAGAATTCTTTTTTTATTCTACATATTAACCCTCCACTAGATGTATAGTTGGTAAAGATTTTTCCCTCCATTTGTAGGTGGTCTCATCACTTAATGGGGCGTGTCCTTTGCTGGACTTGATTTTTGGTCTCAAACAGATCCATTTATTAATTGACACTGGGGGAAGATAGTATCTTCAAAAAATTGTGCTGGTCACTGGATAGCTCAGGCAGAAGGATGTAACTTGATCCTTTTTTTTGAATCTTGCATTAAACTAAACTCCAAATTATGAAGAACCTCAACATAAAACCTGATGTCCTGAACCTGAGGGAGGAGGAAGTAGGGGATGTGCTTGGACCCAATGGTGAAGGAAAGGACTTTCTCAACAGAAGATCACGAGTGTAGGAATTAAGACCAACAGTAAAAATGGAGCATGAAGCTAGCTAGGTAGGGTTCTCAAAAGATAAAACACAAACACCTGAGAAACATTTTTAAAATTGTTCAACATCTTTAGCCATTGTGGAAATGCAAACTCTGAAGTTTCAGAATTCATTCAGAATTCCGAATATTAAAAATAAATGGCAATAAATGTTGCCATGTATGAGGGGCAGGGGATATGTATTCACTGCTGATGGGAGTTCAAACTGCTGCCGGTACTATGAAAACCAGTGTGGAAGGCTTCCTAAAGCTGAAAATAGATCTATCACAGACCAACCTATTACCCTCTCAGGTGTATATCCTGAAGGACTCTATACCCTACTACAGAGATCCCTGCTCATCCAGATTCATTGCTCCCATGATTACAACATATCAGAAATGGAAACAGCTTTGATGTCCATCAGCTGATGAACGCATAATGAAAATGTGATATATTTACACAATGATCTACTACTCGCCCATTAAGAAAACTGAAATTATGAAATTCACAGGTAAGTAATTAAAGCTGGAAATAATTCGAGTGAGGAAAGCCAGACCCAGAAGAACAAATGTTACATGTTTTCTCTTATTTGTGGATGCTATGTCTGAATCTTCAGATATGACTGTTTCATTTGAAATACCCATATAGCTCTGGAAATTAGTAAGGAACCGTGGATGGGGAGAAGTTTTTTCAAGAGAGGAGAGAGAGAGGATGAAGTGATCTGAAGTGTTAAAGAAGAATCATAGAACAAGAAGGGTTAAATTGGTGTGGGAGATAGGAAGGCAGAGTAGAGGAGTGAACAGCATTAAAGACATTTAGAAAAAGTCATAAGAAAACCTAATAGAAGCTTTCATGTCTGTCTGTCTGTCTGTATGTATGTATGTATGTATACACACATGACATGTTAAAATAGATGTTCTTTTTCTTTCCTTTTTTTTTTCTTTTCCATTTTGTTGGTACATGCCAGGCAGAGGCCACCAATAAGTTATATCCCAACCCCATTGTAAAATCTCCCTTTCCTCATTCCTTGCTGTTTTATGAACTAGAATTAATTCTCCATTGTTTCTCTCTTAACAAGTTTCACTAGTGATCCTTGATCTGAGAATGCCTTTCATTCTTAATGGACACTGTGGTGGTTTGAGTGATAAATGTCCACATTAACCTGTGCGCTTGATTACTTGATCCCTGGGTGCTATTTAGTGAGCTTTGGAAGGTGCAGCCTTATTGGAAGAGTTCATCCCTGAAGCTTTGAGAATTCAAAGTCTCATGTCACTTCAGGTTCACAGTCTGTGTTGTATGCCTGTGGTGGAAATGTAAATTTTCAGCTTCCTGCTCTTGCTGCCAGGCATGCTGCTTGCTGCCATGTTTCCCACCATGATGGACTCTTATCCGTTTAGTGTTGGGGGCCGACTTTTAGCAGAAAGCAGCTATCAGTTTTGCAGCCATCTTGAGCCATATACCCTGACATGAGACTTGGATTACAATAGCCTACAACAGCTGAGCACACTCCGATAATCTTGGTTTAGATACGTTGGGTGTGTGAGATTAAAGGTGTGTGAGATTAAAGGTGTGTGAGATTAAAGGTGTGTAATTTAAGAGTATGACTTTAAGTGTAGAGATCAGATTTAGAGACAAGACCTAAGGGCATGATTAAAGGTGTGACCAAAAGGCATGGCTTAGAAGTGAGACATATAAAAGGCAGAGGCAGACAGAGAAAGTAACAGATTACTAGACACTTTTAGGAGACACCTAGAGGAAGAGAGACTGAAGAATAAATGGGATTGAAACACACTCTGTCTGGTCTCCATTCTTCGAGTCCTCTCTCTCTCTCTCTCTCTCTCTCTCTCTCTCTCTCTCTCTCTCTCTGAACCCCGACCCGCAGACTGGAGCGGCAGCTTGGGCCAGGATACAGTGGCCGCCAAACGTGGGGCAGCCCGGGCCTCAACATTTTTCTCGGGCAGAGACATTTTTGGCCACCCGAACGTGGGGCTAGTGCGGTTCTCAACATATTTTGGCGCCCAACGTGGGGCTAGTGCAGTTCTCAACAGTTTAGAGCTGTAAGTATAAATAAATTCTTCCTTCTGGCAGTTGCCTCTAGTGATGGTTGGTGTTTTATAGCAACAGAAAAGTAACAGAAATGGACCCCCTCACTGGAGATAGCATTCTTAATTGACATTTTCTTCAGACATTGACAAGAATCCTACCACACTTATAGATGAGAATCTTCAGATGCTGTAATTCTCAGTTTTACCCTTCTGGGCAACACCCTATTTTCCCCCAAGATTTCTTTTTTAGTTTTAATTTTCCAAATTTTTGTTATACTATATCTTGCCTTGAGTACCAATGAGTTTATCTTAACCAGAATACACCTTTTGACATATTGCAGGAGGTTTCATCCATTGCTTTTCAAGTATTTCCTACCCTAAATTTGAACCCTTTTAGAATTTTGATGATATAAACATATCAGATTGTTTCTTCTTGCCCATGCGTCTCTGAGGTACAGCCATGTCTCCACTCTGTTCTTGATTTATATCAAATTGTTTCTCCTGCCCCATCTGTCTACTAGCTGTCATTCCCTCTTGCAATGAACATAGTCACCAGATTTTAATCTTAAAATTAATGTACTCCTCAATTACATCATTCTCAAACTCTCTTTTCTAAAACTTTCTATTTCCTGATATGTTATACTCTCATATCTAAATATGTTTACTGAAGCATTTCATGGTGGCTGTTTTTAAAAGCTCCTCAGATCATCCAAATACCCATTGTTGAGCCTCCTTCTCCCCTCCTGCTCCATTCTTCACAGCCTGTAATAATTGCAAGTACATTCCAGGCAGGGTCTGCAAACATTCACACAGGGGGGAAGAATGGGGTCTAGTTTTTCTGTGCCTGATTTCTTTCATTATGTATAATGCCCTCCAGCTTTGTACATTTTCTCTATATAACAGGATATCATTTTTATTTGTAACTGATATTATATTGTGCATAGGCACACCTCATTTTCTTTTTCTAATGATAAGTATTTACATTGATCCCATGTCTTAGTTATTGAGTATAATGCACCATAAACATTGACTGTCAGGTGCCTGATCTATTGATGCTGTTTTCTTTGGTTTTAAACCCAGAGTTCCAATATGGACAGAATAAGTGCTAAAATTTCATACCAAGGCATAACTATAGTTCATGATAACCTACTGTGTGTTTTATGAAAACTAGAGGACAAGCATGCTCTAAACTTAAAGTAATGATGGAGAGGTAGGAGTAGCCCTGATGGTCAGAGCAGTGGCATATAGGAACTGAAATATCACATTTTATACCATAAATACACAAATGATTACAAGGTAATGCACTTTATTAACAGCTAAGGAGTTAGAAAAACTAACTACTCTAATTACTATATACCATATACAAGTCTCAAATGATCACACTGTACCCTATAAATCTGTACTATTAAAATAATTTGTAAAAATAAAAACAGTCTTATAAGGATTTTGCCATTCAATTTAATGCTGACACTTGGTGATTGACATTTTAAACTCATTTTCCTCATTCTTGAAAATGAGAGTTTTTCTCATCCTTGCTATGATTGGTTGTCGCTACTGCATCTGGTGCAATATGAATCATGTAATGGAGAAATGGAACCTCTTTTAATACCCCATTTTAACCTAAAATGATACTTCACTTCAATGTATAGAATCCCTGTCATTTTATATACTCTTGTTAAAATAACAATTGAGTTTTTGAAATCTCTGCAGAGCTGTTTTTGTTAGTTTAGTTTACCTGGCACCTTGTGTGGCTTCATCTCAACCCAAATTCATGTCCATTAAAAGAGAGTGCACTTCACCAGCCAGTCCTCTTGCCATTAAGGGGAGGGTGGCAGACACCAGGTTGTAGGACGGAGAGATCTCATTCCTTACAAGTTTTTTGGTTTGTATCTCAAATGTCCTCCAAAGCAGGTGTGCTGAAAGAAGAGTTTTCTTGGAGTAGCAAAACTCAGCACAGCTGGATCCAGAACCACAGCCTCTGGGAGGTGACTGGATCATAAGGGCTCTGACCTCACAAATATTAATCCACTTATCAATTCCTAGACTAACAGAGTTTAAGAGTGAGACCTCATTATAAAAGTTTGCCTCCTCCATCCCTCCCTCTCTCTTTGACTTCCAGGTCGCCGTAGGTGGGCAGCCCTGAGTAACCACATACTCACTGCTGTTGCGCTCAGCATCACTGCTGTTCAGAAACAACAGGACCAAGTGGCAATAGCCTGGCATCTCTGAAATACAGGACAAATAAACCTCTTCTCGTTCAGGGTAATTTTATGGGATATTTTTGTTACAATTATGGAAAGAAGACTGGTACTTCTTTTTTCCTGTCACCTGTCTTGATGACCTCCATGGCTCTCTATTGAGGCCAGAGAAGGATAGTCAATGCCAGATCATCAAGTGGAGTACATCCCTGGCTTACCTTTTTGGATTTCTCTCTACACTTTTGTCTCTTGGCTAGTGAGAAAATTCCTCTCAGATTCTGCCAGTAGAAAATGCTAAAACAATAGATTTTGATGCATAGTTTGGCAGATTTTTCTAAATGCCCCTGCCCACAGTTCTACTTACTGCTTTCAATAGTTTGTAAGTAAAATAATTGATGTCCACTAATTTTATCGAAATGATACTTTTCTAAAATTGAGTCCACTGTATCTTAGAAGTGTCATGTTATCAACTACATGGTAGACAAATTTATCTCCATTTTCACCATACGCAACAGAAATGCCTCAAAAACAACATGGGATCCTATTACATTAACCTATTGATGATTTTATTCAATCAAGCCTACTTCGTTATGCTTCATAAATAAAAATTATGAATTGAAGTAAAAAGACACTGTTCATCTTACCCAAAACTGGAGTTCAGTAGCTCCCAATTTTTGGATTTTGTTTCTCTTTTGCATTATTGCCTAAAAGATATGCAACCAAAAATATGAAGAAAAATTAACATTTATGTTGTATAATCCCCCCTCTCATCTCAACTACATCTGTAATTTTGCCTTAATTATTGACTTTTTAAATTGCAGACAATATAAACTTCCTTGAAGTTAGAGAAAGGGGCTTGGTTGCTAAGAAGTTGCCTCCTGATTCACATCTCCACCTCACTGAGTAAGGGGGTCCATTCTCTGCAGGTAGCTCCTGGAAGAAGTAGGTGGGATGCTATAACATTGGGAGGTCTGGCATCACACTGAAAAGGCAACTGTGCTGTGCACTGTCAGTCTTTATAAGTGGACACATGGCCATTCTTCTGTATCCTCATTATCACCTGATTACATAATCAGGAGGGTACAGTCTCACACATCATAGAGCCCCTATACTTCTCTCTGTTGCTTACGCCTGTGTTTTTTCTCAGCAAAACTTCAGTGGGTTCATTTCTACAGTCACCTCCTATTTATTTTAATGCTTATCAGGCACAGGCCTTTGCAGGCAAGATGGGATATTAGTGGTTTTCTACTTGCTTTGAGTGGGTGGGGGTGATGGACTAGCTGAGTTTAGGGCAGAGAATAGATTAGTAGGTATCAGCATGGGTCTGGTGTTGTAATATTTTAGACAGACCTAAGCTGGCTCAATGTACTCTTGAAAACAAACCACCATATTTTATTGCTTATATTGAGAGTGATGCTTCAATAAATTCATTGTATTACTTTTAGTCACACTTCTGATATGCATAAGCCAGAATTGAGAATATTCTCTGCTCCCTCCTATTTTCATATAATGAGATACTCTAGCAATACTAAAGCAAAAAATGCCTTCCCAGGTACACTTCCTTAATTGACTCTTTGGAGATTGCTCCTGAGTTTTAACATTTTTGATTCCTACATCCTTTATACTTTATAATAACACAACTCTTTACATTCTCCTTTTTGTCAAGACCTATGCTTGACTTTCTGCAACTTACCCATGTCACTAACAAACATGAGGAATAGTAAGAACTTAAGTACATTGGATTCCCAAACATCAAAATGAAGCATAGGGCAACAGAAATCTAGAAAATAGAAACAAAAATGATTCACAGTGATTACATGTAGTCATACTCTGGAGGCAGGTACGTAATTATGTCTTTAGCATTTTTATTAGTATGTATTTACTGTGCACAATATATTTCATCACAACCTTTTTATATAATAGGTCATATACTTTGATCATATTATATAAACCACTTATTATATAAATTTCATTTAGATAAATATTAATGAGTTTGGCCAAATAAAAAATAGAATTTCAAGTCACTGCCAGGATTAAAGTATTAAAATTCAAGTTTATAAATTACTTATAGTGGAATTTAACCTATCATCTATGTGCTGCCAAGGTTTCTATAGTTTGAATAATGGAGTGACAGAATAAGACAATGATAAATATGTTTTCACTAATGTTTTGTTGCATCATTTTACATAAGATTTATTTTGTTATCATTTTTTATTTTTAAGGAAGATGTGTTTGAAAATTAAGATTAAAAATGCAACAATATAAATTTTCAGTTGCAGAATTTTACAATTGTACAGTGTTAACAATACCAGGTATAAAGGAAGAAGGCATTTTAAAATTAATGACAGTATTAAAATGTAAAAATAAAGATTAAAGGGCTGGAGAGGGGTGCTTAGCAACTTGGATCACTGGCTACTCTGGCTGAAGATCCAGATTCAGTTCCCAGCCCTAACATGGCAACTTAGAACTATTGGAACTACAGTTCCAGGAGGCACTGAACACACTTAATGCATGCAACAAACACTCACACACACACACACAGAAGCAAAAATAAGCACATCTTTAAAGAGGACAGTCCATCTGCTCTATGGTTGCCAGCAAAAGCACAGGGCAGCACAGCCTGACATGATATGTTGGTATCTTATGTCTGAAATGCTATCAAAAAAAGAAGTACCTGTAAAATAGAATTAGTTTTGCTTTACAAATTGAGATATTTTAACATTAGACTTATAATATTAAAAATGTTACCATGTTGATATAAATGATCTTCTGAAATTTGCTTGGCTCAATGTATCCCACAATATACATGGGAAATAATGAGGCTATCTGAAACAAAAATATAAAAACCCAAATGTGAAAAAATTGTAGAAAACATACAGTTCACTATTCATAAAAGAAATATGAAGAAACAGTTTATTTATGATGATGAGAGCAAAATGATTTGATCTAACTATTCAGTGGGAAAACACAGAATAGTATAGACAGACATAAATCCATAGGATTTTATTATTATTACTCTTGTTTATTAGCCAGCCAATTAAGAACTGAAAAGGATAAAGCCCAGGAAATAATGGGAATTTCTACCTCTGACCATGATACTTGGGGAATTCCTCTTCTAGTATAGCCTTGCAGGACCAACATTCAATGAAGTGTGCTAATTATATGACAGGTGAAAAATAACAACCTAAGCAGGCTTACTGAGTAGGAGGGCACACCAAGAGACAGAAGCCTTCTAAATTCTCAGACTCAATGTAGGGCTTCAAAGATCTACACTAATAGGACTGAGCCAGAAGGAAGGAAGCTATAATAGAGGACAAAACCCACTTTTGAAACATCTCGGGTTCCTTCCAGTCTGGGCCAGAGCACTGAGCAGATCTTGGGTGGCAGCTCTGTCCCCAACATCCAAGAACTCAGAGGAAGCAGGGATCCCAGGTGCTCGAACTCAAGCAGTATCTTAGGTAAGCAGACAGCAGGGCCCGCCCTAAACAGGGAGTAACTGGGAACCAAAAGGACCCAGGAAGTCACTCCTGGCCAGGAACACTGGTTCCTTCCTGTCTGGGCCAGAGCACTGAGCAGATCTTGGGTGGCAGCTCTGTCCCCAACCTCCAAGAACCCAGAGGAAGCAGGGATCCCAGGCTCTCTAACTTGAACAGTGTCTTAGAAACTAGTTCTCAGATCTGAGGCCTGGATCAGACCTCTGCCAGGTCTGCTGTTGTGTGGACCCTGGATTCCACCTGAGACATACTGGAAGGTTCACTCAATCCAGAGCCACAGAGGAACAACTGAACTCAGAGCATCAGACAACATATCCTGAGATATTCTAGAGGAGACACTGCACCCAGAACAGCAGACACCTAGCTGGACTACTACCTTGGAGGCACCATATCCTGAGGCATCCTAGAGGTACCACTGTAATCAGTGCAGCTGGAAAAGATCACAGAGACATCTGGACCCCTAGGAGATCAGACACAAGCTAGATAACTAGAAAGACAGGCTTCAGTCAGAGACAGCAAGTACAGGCAGCACTAGACTTAACCAGATGGCAAAAGGTAAGAGTGAGAATGTAAGCAACAGAAACCAAAGTTACATGGCATCATCAGAACCCAGCTTCCCCATCAGAGCAAGCCCTGAACAACCCACCACACCAGAAAAGCAGGAATCAGAATTAAAATCACTTCTCATGATGATGATAGAGGGCTTTAAGAAAGACATAAATAACACTCTCAAAGAACTTAAGGAAAGCACTGGTAGACAGATAGAAACCCTTAAAGAGGAAACACAAAAATCCCTTAAGGAATTGCAAGAAGATGCAACCAAACGGGAAAAGGAATTAAACAGAACCATGCAGGATCTAAAAATGGAAGTAGAAACAATAAAGAAATCACAAAGGGACAATACCCTGGAGATAGAAAACCTAAAAAAAAAGATCAGGAGTCATAGACACAAGTATCACCAACAGAATACAAGAGATAGAAGAGAGAATCTCATGTGCAGAAGATACCATGGAAAACATTGACACAACTGTCAAAGAAAATGCAAAATACAAAAAGCTACTAACCCAAAATATACAAGAAATCCAAGACACAATGAGAAGGCCAAACCTAAGGATAAGAGGTATAGATGAGGGGGAAGACTCCCAACTAAAAGGACCAGTAAATATCCTCAACAAAATTATAGAGGAAAACTTCCCTAACCTAAAGAAAGAGATGTCCATAAATATACAAGAAGCTTACAGAACTCCAAATAGTTTAGACCAGAAAAGAAATACTTCCCGCCATATAATAGTCAAAACATCAAATGTACAAAACAAAGAAAAAATACTAAAAGCAGTAAGGGAAAAAGGCAAAGTAACATATAAAGGCAGACCTATAAGAATTACACCAGACTTCTCACCAGAGACCATAAAAGCCAGAAGATCCTGGACCGATATCATACAGACCCTAAGAGAACACAAATGCCAGCCCAGACTACTATACCCAGCAAAACTCTCAATCATTATTGATGGAGAAACCAAAATATTCCATGACAAATCCAAATTTACACAGTATCTCAACACAAATCCAGCACTTCAAAGAATAATTGGTGGAAACCTCCAACACAAGGAGGGAAACTACAACCTAGAAAAAGCAAGAAAGTAATCTTCCAAAAACCCCAAAAGAAGATAGTTGCACAAACATATCTCCACGGATGTAGCCCAAAGGCTTGGATTAGCGAAGACTCAACCCACAGACCACATGAAGCTCATGAAGAAGGAAGACCAAGAGGGGATGCCTCAGTTCTACTTAGAACGAGAAACAAAAATGCTCAAGGGAGCAAATAGGGAAACAAAACATGGAACAGAAACTGAAGGAGGGGCCATCAGGAGACCATTCCACCTGGGTATTCACCCCATGTACAGCCACCTAAGCTAAACACTGTTGTGGATGGCTGGAAGTGCATAATGTGAGGAACATGATATAGCTGTCTCCTTAGAGGTCAGCCAAAGACTAACACACTCAGAGGACAATGTTCACAATTAACCACTTATATGATCAGGGGTTTCCCAATGGAGAATTTAGTGAGAGGACTGAAGGAGCAGAAAGGGTTATTGACCCCAGGTGGAAAGCAACAATACCAAACAACCAGAGGCCCCCAGGGTCTAAACCACCAGCCTGGGCACACATAGGGAGGGACCCAAGACTCCAGAGGTATATGTAGGGGAGGATAGCCTTGTCAGACATAGGTGGAAGAGGAGTTTCTTGGTCCCATAAAAAAAATGAACACACAGTGGGGGGGGGGGGAAATGTGAGGGCGGGGAGGGGACAGTGAGGGGGGGTAGGTGCAGTCACTGCCCCATAGAAGCATGAGGAGGGGGATGGGATAGGAGGTTTCTGGGTGGTGGGAGGAAGTAGGCTAAGGCATAAAATCTGAAACATAAATACTACAACCAATTTTAACAAGCAGAAAAAAAAGTCTTCAGAACCAACATCTTTAAAAAAAAAAATGTCAGCCCCCTGGGGGTGGGAAATTTTTTTTTCTTGATACTAAAACTTGTTCTGAGAATTGTATATTGCAGAATACACAGCCTTGGTGTATCTACTCATCAAGCATACTGAGCAGACCTGCCCAAACCTCTGATGTCCTGGAATTCCATCTGGATTCAGTGAAGACACAGCATCAGAGGCTTATCAACTTACTCTTCCCCCTACCCCTCTTCTAAAATCTCAATGCCCTTAATCAGCTTGAAGAAGTTAAAGAAGAGTCAGTGCCCCTATTCCCTGAGCTTGGGGACTAATGTGGTTAATAATGGTCTGTCTTTCTAGGGACAAGTAGTGGTTTTGTTGGAACAGGGGGGATTAGCTAGGACTTATTGCATAGCCATAACCTATTGGTAGAAATCTGTATAATTATTATAAAGATGAAGTTATAATTTCTTAAATGGTACAAAATTTACTTTGATCTCAAATTTAAGGTTTTCATTGGTACAAGCCTCTTATTAATATAAAAATGAGATGAATATTGATACGCTCATGGGCATTGTGCCTGTATAACACATTTAGGAATACAAGGCCTAGACCCAGCCCTTTTTTAACTTTTTTAACTGATTTGGGACAGTTAACTTATGAGTTAAGGGACTATAGAAAATTCATATTTTTGAGTTTATTGTTAGGGTGTTTTCCATATTTTATTTAGAAATAGCTGAGAGGAGTGAACAGACAACAGTCCAGGTTACCTTACATGGATAGTTGGTTTTCAAAACATCAGAAGTCCATAGAACTGACGCTACAAATATTTATATATTGATGTTCATATTGATTAGAGACCTGTCTGCTCCTGACAGCTTCCTGTCGTGGATTCTAAGAAGAAATTGAGCATCCTTGGAGTTACTCCAGTTGTGTGGTAACAGCCACTAGGCAAGAATTGCCTCTCTCCATCTACAGACAAATTACTGTCCAGAAAAGGACACACATGCAGAATAGTCGACTGATTATATCTGCCTAGACAGAGTAATCAGTCCTTAATAATCCTGCATCACTAAGGTCTGTCAGATGATTCTGGGCCAGAAGGCTGAAGATTTGATGCTCCAACGTTCAGTAGTATAGGGGCTTTTCAGGTGTTCAGAGGTCTCTATAAATTGGCTAAGTTTTAGAAGCTATGCTTTGTGCTTCCCACAATTATAGTTAACTCAGTCATTCTGGATTTCTGATGGGGTTGAAAACTTATAGCTATTTACCTTAAGAGAAAAGATTTGAGTGGATGGTCATCAGCTGACATTCATCCTAAAGCCAGGTTCAGAACTAAATGTTTTAGGATAGATGACAGAGGTGCTGGTTAGTCAACAAAAGGATGGACTGGGTATTAGGACTATCTTGTACCTCACTGGTACAAATTGGCATAATTATGCTCTAATTGTATTTTGAGAGAAAAGTTTCATTTTAACAGGAAGGGTGATGTGTAGGAGGAGCTAAGGTAGGAGGAGTACTGAGAGGAAGAAAAAGAGTAAGAAGAGGAGGAGAAGAAGGAGAGGAGAAGCTAGGTGATGAAAGAGAGAAAGAGGGGGGAGAGAGGGAGGCAGATATTCATGTATCTCCACCAGTCAAAGATAGTTGTTATATCTAGGTTGGGTAGTGGGTTACACCTCAGATTGAACAATACCAAACTTATAAAGCCTATGATTAACATATTTTTAAAAAAATGTATAAATGCAAAAAGGAAAGGGGGGCATGGGATAGGGGTTTTCTAAGGGGGGGAATGGGGAAAGGGGATGGCATCTGAAGTGTAAATAAAATATCTAATAAAAAATAAAGGTGGAAACCCCCCCCCCAAAAAAAAAGAAACATCTCACTCTGGGCCAATAAATTAAGATTGTTAGTGTTTTTGCCTGTTGAAAACATATTCATCATTCTCTTGGGGAAAAAATTATTACCAAATTAGCCTTAAGCTAATTCTATATCACACATAAAAAGCAATCAGGCAAGTCAGAAGAACAGTTCAGAGTCCACCTGTACTCAGAACCTTCCCATACCCTTGGTTCCTACCTCAAAGAACCAACCCAATGCCTCCTCTAACTGCCATGTGCCACCACAAACTGTGTGGATATCTGCTGCTCACACACAATCCACACCAGACAGAAGAACAGGTATAGGCCAAGCCAGCCAGAAGAACAGATAGGTGAACTCAGACCCTGGTGGACCAGAGACTACATGGGCCTCCAGACTCCATATAGGCACTCCACCTGAGATGTCTTCCATTCTCTCAGTGCTCTCCAACACTATTCCCAATCCCAACTCACCTCCTTATCACTATGTTCCACCACCACCCCAACTTGAGTGGAGACTTCCTGCTGGACAATCAGAAAACAAGAAACAAAACACACATCCAACAAAGACAAACTCTAAAATCAGCATCTATATCTACAATCATCCCAAATTTAGAAGCCTAGATACCAGTGTAAGAAGCAGAATCAATACCAGCAAGGGCAATGTGTCACCATTAGAGCTCAAATATCCTATGACAGAAAATCCTGAATATTTCAGCATAGCTGAAGCACAAGAAAGTTACCTGAAAACTAACTTTATGAAGATGATAGAGGTCCTTAAAAAATGAAAAAGAAAATCCCTCAAAGAGAGCCAGGAAAAACCAAACAGTTGTAGAAAATGAATAGAACTATTTAAAATCTGAAAATAAGAAATGAAATCAATAAAAACAACACAAAGTGAGGAAATTCTTAAAATAAAGAATCTAAGTAAGCAAAGTACAGATGTAAGCATCACCAACAGAATACGAGAGACAGAAGAGAGATTCTCAGGCATTGAAGATATGATAGAAAAATAGATACATCAGTCAAAGAAATGTTGAATATAAACAATTACATTACTGTTACAAAACATCCAGAAAATATGGGACACTATGAAAAGACCAAATCTAAAATGATAGAAATAGAAGAATAAGAAGAATCCCTGCCCAAAGTCCCAGATAATATTTTTAACAAAATTATAGAAGAAAATTTTCCTAATCTAAAGAAGAATACATCTATAAAGGTACAAGAGGCTTACAGAATACCAAATACTTGAACCAGAGAAGAAAGTCTTCTTGTTGCATAATAATCAAAACACTAAACATACAGAACAAAAAAAGAATATTGAAAGCTGAACTGGAAAAGGGGCAACTAACATATAAAGACAAACCCATTAAACTTACAACTGATTTTTGAAAGGAAACTCTAAAAGCCAGAAGGACCTGGATAGATGTTTTACAGACAATAAGAGACCACAGATGCCATGCCAGACTACTATACCCAACAAAACCTTCAATCACCACACATAAGATATCCCATAATAAAGTAAAATTTAAGCAATAGCTATCCACAAATTCAGCCCTACAGAGGGTACTAGAAGAAAAGCTCCAACCCAAGGAGATTAACTATACCCATGAAAACACAGGATACAAATAATCTCTCAACAGCAAAACCAACTGAAGGAAAGCATGTGTTCTCTCTCTCTCTCTCTCTCTCTCTCTCTCTCTCTCTCTCTCTCTCTCACACACACACACACACACACACACACACAAACACACACACAACCATCAAATCAACACCAATAAAATAACAGGAATTAACAATCATTTGTTATTACTGTTATTACTATCTCTCAATCAATGGACTCAATTCTCCCAATAAAAATATACAAAATCAAGATTCATCCTTCTGCTGCCTGCAAGAAACACACCTCAACATCTGCCTAGAGTAAAGGGTTGGAAAAAGATTTTCCAAACAAATAAACCCAAGATGCAAGATGGTATAGCTATTATAATATCTGTCAAAGTAGGCTTCAAAGCAAAATTAATCAAAAGGGATGAGGAAGGACAGTTTATACTCGTCAAAGGAAAATTTCACCAAGATGACATTTCAATTCTTATCATCCATGTGACAAATGCAAGAGCACCCTCATTTATAAAAGAAACATTGCTAAAGTTTGAATCATTGTTAAACATTGCTAAAGTTTGAAACATTGTACCTCACACATTAATAGTGGAAGATTTCAATATCCCACTCCCACCAATAGACAAATCATCCAGAGAAAAACTAAGCAGAGAAGTAAGGGAGCTAACAGAATTATAAACCAAATGAGCTAACAGATATCTACAGAATATTCCACCCCAAAACAAAAGAATATGCCTCTTTTCAGCACCTCAAATAACTTTTTCCAAAACTGACCACATACTTAGTCACAAAGTAAAATTCAAAGGGTACAAAAAAATTTTAATAGTCCCCTGTATCCTATCAGACCACAATGGATTAATGCTGAATATCAACAACAATGGAAATTACAGAACTCATGGAAACAACTCTTTACTAAATGACTACTGGGAAAAGGCAGAAATAAAAAAAACTGAACTTAATTGAATTCAATGAAAATGAAGGCACAATATACACTCAAACTCATAAAATACAATGAAAGCAGTGCTACGTGGAAAGTTCATAGCACTAAGTGCCTTCATAAACACATTGGAGATATCTCATCCCAGCAAGTTAACAGCACACCTGAAAGCTCCATTTGTTTGGAAAATCTTTTTCCAACCCTTTATTCTAGGCAATGTCTATCTTTGATGTTGAGGTGTGTTTCTTGTATGCAGCAGAAAGAATCCTGAATTTGTATATTTTTATTGGGAGGATTGAGTCCATTTATTGAAAGATATTAGTGACAAATGATTGTTAATTTCTGTTATTTTATTGTTGTGATAAACAAAAAGAAGCAAGCTTACCCAAGTGGAGGACATGGCAGGGAATAATCAAACTGGGGCTGAAAACAATAAAAGAGAAACAAAGAGAACAATACAGAGAATCAATGAAACAAAGAGTTGATGCTTTGAGAAAATCAACAAGATAGACAAACCCTTATCTAAACTAAGTAAAAGACAGGAGAGAAATAACAAAATCAGAAAGGTCGAGGGGCCATAACAACAGAAACAAAGAAAACCCAAATAATCATTAGTTGATACTTTAAAAACTCGTACTCCACAAAAATAGAGAATAGTAAAAGGAATCGACATTTTTCTGAATAGATTATACTTATTAAAGTTAAATCAATATCAGATAAACAATGTAAACAGACTTAGACCTGAAAGGAAATAGAAGTAGTCACTAAAAGTCTCCCAATCCAAAACAGTCCAGGGCCAGCTACTTTTAGCCCAGAATTCTCTTGAGAGTTTTAAAAAAAAAAAAAAAAAAAAAAAAAAAAAGCTAACACCAATACTCTTCAATTTATTTTACACAGGAGAAACAGAAGGGACATTGCCTAATTCATTTTATGAGGCCACAGTCACCCTTATAACAAAACCACACAGACACCCATCAAAGAAAGAACACTAACAGCCCAGTTTCTCTCCTGAACACTGATTCAAAATACTCCACAAAATATTTGTAAACTGAATCTAGGTACACATTTTAAAAGAGTAGGATTCATCCTAGACATGCAGGGATGATTCAACATAGGAAGAATCTGTCAGTGAAATCTATCACATAAATAAATTGTTTAAAAGTTATCATCTCATTAGATACTGGAAAAGCCTTTGACAAAAGCCAACACTCCTTCATGATAATGGTCTCAAACAGATCATGGATAAAAGGAACTTATTTAATATAATTAAGGCTGACAAACACCAACATGTAACAAAGAAAGTTAAAGATCTGTATGACAATAACTTGAAGTCTTTGAAGAAGACATCAGAAGATGGAAAGCTCACCCATGCATATGGATCAGTACATGTAACATAGCAAAACATGTCCATCTTACTAAAAACAAACTATAAATTCAATACAATCTGTATCAAAATTCAAACACAATTCTTTACAGAACTTGAAAAAACAATATTCAACTTCATATGGAAAAACATAAATTTAGGATGGCTAAAACAATCTTGTATATGAGAAAAACTTCCAGAGCTATTACCATCCTTATCTCAAGCTGTGCTACAATAACAAAAACAGCTATAGTAACAAACCCAGCAAATCACTGGCATAAACACAAACAGGTTGATTAATGGATCGAATTTAAGACACAGATATACAACTACATACCTTTGGACACCACCTGGACACCTGATTTTTGTTATAAGCCAGAAATATACAATGGGAAAAAAATGAGGCATCTTCAACAAATAGTACTGGTCTAACTGGATGTTGGTATGCAGAAGAATTCTGATAGAGGCAAATCTATGTTCATGCACAAAACTCAAATACAAGTGGGTCAAATACCTCAAATATCTAATAGAAGAAATTTTTTGGAATAGCCTTAAAAACAGGAGACAATTTTCTGACAGAACAACAATCTTAGTGCAGGCACTAAGACTGACGATAAATGGGGCTTCATGAAACTTCTATAAGGTGAAGACACCATGAATAGGACAAAACGGCAGCCTACAAAACAGAAAAAGGTCTTCACTAACTCTACATTTCACAGAGGGTTAATGTCCAAAATATATTTTAAAAATTTTTAAATAAACTAGATAGACATCAACAAATCAAATAATCCAATTTAAAAATGGGGAACAGATCTAAATAGAGAATTATCAGCAGAAAAATCTCAAATGACTGAGAAACACTTAAAGAAATGTTCAATATCCTTAGGCATCAGGGAAGTACAAATCAAAATTACTTTGAGATTCCTTACACCATCATAATTGCTAAGGTCAAAAACACAAGTGACCGCTCATGCTGGCGAGGATGTGGAACAATGGGAACAGTTGTATACTTCTGGTTAGAGTACAAACTTATACAGCCACTTTTGATTTCAATATGGCAATTTCTCAGTAAACTGGCAAATGATCTATCTCAAGACCCATCTATACCACTCTTGGCCATATAACCAAAGGATACACCATACTACGAGGACACTTGCTCAAATATCTTCATAGCAGCTTTATTCACAAGTGTCAAAAACTGGAAACAACCTAAATGTCCCTCAAATAAAAAATGAATAAAGAAAGATATAGTACATTTACACAATGGAGTATTACACAGCTGTAAAAATGACATTATGAAATTGAAGGCAAATAGATCATCCTGAGTAAAGTAACCCAGATCCAGAAAACAAAGTGTGTACTCACTTATAAATAGATATTAACTCTAAAGTAAAAGAATAACCATGTCTACATTCCAAAAAAAAACCAGGAGGCTGGACAGAAAGAAAAAGGAGGAGGAGGAGATCTTGGGGCAAGGGAAGGTGGGAGAAGAAACTGCAAAGAGACGAGGGAGGGCTAACTGTAATCAGTATGTAATCTATGCGAGAAGAATAAATTAAAAAAATAAAACCCAGCAATCTACAGATTCAACACAATTCTCACCAAAGTTTTAATGACATTCTTCACAGGACAGAAACTGCTATAGTTCATAATGAAGTAGCAAAGACCACAGAGAGCCACAAGAGATCCAAATAGATGCAGCACAGACCAAAGTATCATATTACCTGACCTCAGGCTCTATATTAAAGCCATGGTGTCAAGGACAGCAAAGTACTGGCATGAAACCAGGCATGTAGACCAATGAAACACAACAGAAGACTCCAAAGCAAACCCACACAGCTATGGAAAGCTCATTTCTGTCAAAACACACAACTGGGAATCTGGGGCTTCCAAGTTTCCCCTCTACTCTGTAGCATCTTTCTGTATGCCTTGGTGTGTATGTTTCTTCACCCCCAATTAAAAACAAATAAACAACCTTTCCTATCTTGTTTTATACTTTAAGATAAAAATATCATTTCATCATTTCCGCCTCTCCCTTTCTTCCCTCTAGCTCCTCTCCTCTCATGTACACCCCCTCCTCACTCTTAAACTCGTGGCTCTGGCCTCCTTTAACTGTGGTTGAGTATATCTATCTATGTTAAATATATTAACACGACATAGAGAATAACCTACTACAGACACATTCCCAAACCAGTGTAATTTCTAGCTACATTCTAAACACTTATGCTTATGTCCACAGATAAATTTGCTTCATCAAGAAAATTTCATTTTGAAGCAGAAACTTCATCTTTCAAAAGATGGAGACCATTACAGAGAGTCAAAGCAGGTCAAAATGCGAAGAACTAAGTCTGAGGGGTGCACAGCCCTGATTGATGCGTCTACAATTCCTCCAACCAAGGCTTGGGAAACATTGCAGAAGAGGGGGTAGAAGACTATAAGAAACAAAAGAGAAGTAAGCCTGCTGTCACAGTGTGTCTTCTATGCATGACAAAGAAGCTGCAACTATGGTTTCTCAACAATATGGCAGCTAAAACAAGAACAATGACCCCAGTTGACATGCCAGTGCCAATGGGGAAATCGTTTTCAACTTTAAAAATTATATTTACTTGGAGAAAAACCAAAATTAGAGCTATTCTATGACTACTTATACTACCCCTTGACATCACCTAAAGGATTCTACATCCTCACACAGAATATATTGTTGTGAGCTTCTAATGTTTATGTTTGTATTTTCTACATTCTTATGCACAAGAGAGAAGTGTTTTGTTAGAAGCCATGTTGTGGCATCCTCCACAACACTCGGAATGCATTGTGGGTATGCAGTCCTGCAGGTGCAGGCAGCCTGCTTCCTAGATCCTGTGCTTAGGCTAGGGCATCTGGAGCTTTTCTTTGTCCCAAGATATTGCCAACAGAAGGAGAGACTCCAGGGACAAAAGACACTCTTGTTACCAACAGGTTAACGACACATAGTCACATTGACTTAAATATTAAAAATATATGAACTAATTACATACCTCAGATTGAAACTCAGTCGTATAAAGACAACTGAATTGTTAATCAATGTTGCATAAATATGCAAGCACTATCTTGTCTAAAAACGATGCATATCTACTTAACTTGTTGTTCGACAATTTCCTTATCAGTAATCTCCTCTCTTTCCCCCGCCACAGCAGTTTTCAGCATACCTAGGGATTCCAGAGTGAACTTGAATAGAAACTGAAATCTAGCTGCCAAATTCTTAGCATCTTGGAATGATCAAGTCTAGTGTCTTGTCAGATCAAATATTCTATGTTCCTGATGACTCTCTCATCAGTTTGTCCTTTGAAATGTGAGCCATCTTCCTTTATAGCCATTTCAGACAAAATGGTTAGGGGACATTATAAAAAATAAAAAATGTAAAATCCCCAGAGGGTAGGGGGACTTTGTTTCTCCCATTAATGCAAACACACATGTGGGTGCCTGTTTTAGTTAAGAAAATTAAGTCTTCATATGAGCCAGGAGACCTAGGCCCAGCATCCCCGCTCATATGTAGCAGATGTACAGCATGACCTTCCTGTGAATCATGAACCACCGGAATAGGGTTATCGCAAAAGCTGTTGTTTGTACATGGAATATGCTCTTCTAGCTGGGCTGCCCTGTCTGGCCTCACTGGGAGAGGAAGCATCTAGCCTTGCAGAGTGCCAGGGTTGGGGGGATACCCAGGGAGCCCCACCCACTCATAGAAGAAAAGGAGGGAGGAAAGAGGAAAGATTGTCGAAGAGGTGACCAGGAGGAGGCCAGTGAGTGGGATGTAAAGTAAATAAGTAAAAAAACTAAATTAAAAGAAAATTAAGTCTTCACATTGCTTTCAATGATCATGACACTACTAAGATGATCTAGAACCTCCTTATAGAGCTTCTCACATAGTTTCATGAGTACTATTTAATTAAATTTTCTAATAATGAGGTGACTTGTTAAAAATCTATTCGAGGGTCTAGAGACATGGCTCATGGTTAAGAGCACTGGCTGTCTTCCAGAGGACCTGGATTTGATTCCCAGTACCCACATAGCACATAACAATTAATTGTTAACTCCGGTTCCAGGAGATCCAACATGATCTTCTGGCCTCTGCAGGGACTGAATCCATGTCATGCACAGAGTGACATGCAGGTAAAATACACACACAACTATTCACTCTACTGTTTCAGCCTATGCAAATAATGACTGTAGAATGACCTATGTCACAGCCAACGCTAATAAAGAACTGTGACTCTTAACAATTTTAAGCACTCAGTGCTGACTGGGCTGAAGTCTTAATTCAAAATTTATGAATAGTTAGTGCCAGAAGTCTCACTTCCAGTACAGAACCTCACTGTTGGTGGAAAGGACCTGCATGGGAATATTTACTGCCATAAAACGTCACCACTTTGCCCCTTTACTCTGCTTCACAAGTATAATTTCTTGCTACTAGTTACATAGGTATTTTAGGAAGAAGATATGGCTTCAATTCACATAAGTAAGATCTTGATTAAAGATCTTGGTTCTTGGTAGAATTTTTCTCCTCATACAAAACAGAATAAAGACGTTTATAAAGACCTTATGATCAGCCCTTAATTTCATAGCCCTTGAGAGCATGAATGAAATCAGCTAGGTGTGGTAGTTGCTTCTGTTACCCCTGCACTTAAGAGGTAAAGGCAGAAATATCACGAGTTCAAGGCCAGCTCAGGCTGCAGAGTGAACATGAGGCTAGCCTCAAAAGCCGAACTAAAATGAGCATTCTACAACCCTCCCCAGGCATAAGCATGCACACATGCATTCATCTTAAATTACATTAAGCCGTCTTACCTGTGTAAAAAGTATAAACTGGGCAAATTGCCAAGGAAGCATAAAGGCGACATTAGAGAAACACAGTGCTATGTACTGCTTTTTGTGAACAGTGGAGGTCCTTGAAGGAAAAAGGGAACACCGTAAGTTCTGCTGCAAAGACAGCTAGGAGCTCAAGAACAAAAAAGTTCTTGTTAAATATCTTTTAAAAACATAACTGATCTCCGTATAAACTGGGCAAATTGCCAAGGAAGCATAAAGGCGACATTAGAGAAACACAGTGCTATGTACTGCTTTTTGTGAACAGTGGAGGTCCTTGAAGGAAAAAGGGAACACCGTAAGTTCTGCTGCAAAGACAGCTAGGAGCTCAAGAACAAAAAAGTTCTTGTTAAATATCTTTTAAAAACATAACTGATCTCCTTAACTTTTATATAACACAACAAAATATAATTTTGAAAATCAATTTACAAAAATTATTTAAAATGCTTGAACAATCGAAATGCTTAAATAAAACCAAATTAGGTGATTTCAAAAGAGTATTGTACAATTTTTTCAGTAAATTAAATTATTTAAAATATAATGTTAGGTCCTTATTTAAAAAAAAAAAAATGTTGGGCATTCAGTTTTAATCCTCCAGCCAAAGTTCAAGAAACAGGACATGACATTAATCCCGTGTTCCTCTCGGTGTTGTCCATTATTCCACAGAGAAGTCTGTCCCACACCTGGTCACTCACATGACTCAGAAAATAGTGAGAAGAAGCACACATGCTGGCGTGGAGTGTGCCACTACTTGTGGGGAACACCAAGTTATTTAGTCACACAAAACTGGTTTCAGTCAAACGGAGTGCATGCCTTCAAGGTCATGGTCCTAAATGTCCTGACCAGTACATTTTATTGTACAAATTACCCTCACCCCCAATAAGCCAGACTAATATTACTTCAGATGAGCACACATCATCTCCTGGGAAAAGATAGCATCTTTCTCTATGATCTTTCTAAGTACATAATGTAATGAATAAACATTGAAACTTAAACTGGAAACAGATTCCCAAATTCAAATTCAACTCCTAATTGGTGGCACACTAGGAGGCAGCCTCTGGTCTCGAGATCTGTAGTGAGCTCAGGATGCCCCAGTCTACCTTTATCCAGTCAGCTAACAAATGCATGTCCTAATCAGTTGCTTGAGTGTGTGCTAAATTGTCTGTGGCTAAATATTTACATTTACCATCATTTTCCTATGGGTAATTTTAAATACATAAAAACGTAGATGCAGATATTTATGTACATGGATGTGAGTTTAGAAGGAAACTCATGTTCAAGGCACAAGTTTAGAAGGAAAGGAAGGGAAAGAGGGAGAAAAGAGTGAAGAGAGGTAGGGAGAAAGGGAGGACTGGAGCCAGGGAAAGAGGGAGGGAAGGGAAGTAAGGATTGTCATATATGGTGGAACCTGGCAAAGACTGATTCCCTGGGCGTTTAGAGAAGATAATGTTCATGATCTCTCAGTGACAGATTTCACTAACGCCTGTGAAATTTATTCATACAGCAAAGCTATTTGTAGTACTCTGCTGTTTTTAATTCTCAAACACCTTAAGTTTCTGAAATGCTTAAAAACTTAAATCACATAAGAGTGTATCCAAGATAATTGATTTGAAACTGGCTAAATTATTAGAAACATCATTCAGACATATATTAGATATGTGTGTATTTTCATATACACCTCCCCCCCCCGTGTGTGTGTGTGTGTGTGTGTGTGTGTGTGTGTGTACACACTTCTTGGGATTATAAAATTTACAAGTTCCCAAATCCATTTGCACATGGAGCCCCTTTTTATGATACATATGCTGATCTTATTTTAAAGAGAACAGTTTGGGGGGAAAGGAGCTGAAATATGTTAGCTTTGAGAAAGTAAGGACTTGTTTCTCAAACGCCTGTGAGTGGGACTGGAACGACAGCTTCTGCAGAGAACAAAGACCCACTTCCCAGCACTCACATGGTGACTCGCGACCATTGGTAGCTCCATTTTCAGGGAATCCGACACAATTTTCTGGCTTCCGTGGACACTAGGCATGCGTACAGTGAATGTGCACACATGTGGGCAAAATACTTATTCACACACTAAAACTAAATATTTTCAAACCATAATATTGATATCTAAAACATGTTGGGTAACATTAATAAAGAAATAGTTTATAAATTTATGTTGACATTATTTGATTACTCAATTCATTTTTAAAATAGTTTTAAAACATAGCTTCAACTTTCAAATTATGATTTAGTAGGTTAAAGCATATTTTTTTATAAAGACAACATAATAATTTATTTAGCTTTGTCTTATGACTGAAGTTACCTGAGAATAGTAGTTAAGACGTACATCTGAAGTACAAGGAATGGATAGGAGAAACTTTCCCGGAGAGGCGGCGTCCACATCACACGGGTGGCCTGAATCCATAAAATACTCAGTTTGCATAATTGTCCATTTTATAGTAAATATTACCTAAAATTAGGGGGTTGGCTTACTGTCAGAGTTTTAATTCTAGGCTCATTAGATTATAGTTCTCACTGCCTGGCATAGCTTCTGGTCCTTTGACATTCTCTCCTATGGCCATTAAGAGACGCACTATTAAATGCCAAACTCAGAAATAAGAAAAAACTGTATCTAATCTCTCACAATGAAGCCAAAGGACCAACAAATACACAGTGATGGGTGCTGTGAGGACTACTGGCCCAGAGTACACCATACCCCTGCAGGCATGAGTGTGGCGTTTGGAGCTTTGAGGTACATGATAGGGGCCAGGAAACCATTTTAACCAAAAACATAGAACATTTGCAAATAGCAATTCTATACACAATAAAGACAAACGGATATAGGTAGGCATTACCAGCTGTCAAAACTGGCTCCAAGACAATCAAATAAACTCTACATGAGATAAATTTTTAAAAGCAATAAAAGTACATAGAGTTACTAGTAAGGAACACAGTAAAAATACTTTTAACCTTTCATATACGTACTTGGACTGCCCTAAGGCATGTGGAACAACATTGCATAAAATTTTATATGCTAAAATTATAGAAATTTAAATGTAATATAAATTTAAATATAATTTCTAAAATTATAGAAATTTAGGATTCTGGAATCTATAGTCCTAAAATTATAGAAAGAATATAAGTCTTTAACACCTGGTAAGAGTCTTATTTCTTTGTTAAGAGACTCAAAAAGTTATAAGTTTGTAAGAAACCAAACTTGTAAGCCTTGAAAAGAGTAAAGGTTTATATTCCAAATTCAAACTCAGTCTACCGAAGCCTGGCACACCCAAATAAAATGCAGATCATTCAATGGCAAACTATTTGCTTTCACAAGGTGTTGGTTTTAAACATCATATATTTAAAGCATTGTATGTGAGATGTTGTCTATTCCTTTACTTAAGCGATTTTTAAATTGGCCTACTGTAACAGGAGATACAGACATTTGCTGCATGTAACCTGTGCTCTTACATAGCACATTTGATTCCAAAACATTAATACTCAGATTCTCTCTCCTTACCATGCATTCAACATCTAACACGGAATCTAGAACATGGAGCATCAGAGTGAATCTCTCATGCCATGAAGTTTTTAGGAGCTCATTTTGGCCTGGGTATATCTGTTTGCAATGACTTACTATGTCAGTTCTGTTTTGAATGCATTATTTTGTTACAGAAAAAGGAAGAACAATTCAGTAGAAGCTATGGGGAAGCTATGAATAAACTTCGGATGTTGTCAGACCAATGCCATTCCAACCACTGGGGAGAACTATGACATAGAATTTCAATTATGTGACATGGACAAGTTCTCGATATCTGCATCTTTAATTTGGAGGCTGGGCAAATAGATCTGAAGCCATGAGGATTGGAGCTCAGTTCCTAGTACCCACATGGTAGTTCCCAACTGCCTATGGCTCCAGCACCAGGAGATATGACAGCCTCTTCTGTACTCAGGCGCAGGTACACAGACAAACACTCATAAAGGCATACATGTACACAGGCAGGCATATACACACACTAAGACTTTAAAATTACTGTATTGTAGAATCAAAAATCTGCTCAGAGTATTAAGATCTGTTATGATCCGATGCTAAGTGTTCTTACCATTAAAACAAACAAACAAAAAATAACAGCTTTCAGAGACAGACATATAATATACCAGCAATATAATTCTGGCACTTAGGTGGCTGCTGCTTGACAATCAGAAGTTTTGAAGCCAGCCTAGAGAACATAGTGTGACCCTGCCTCAAACAGCAAAAGAAGAGAGGGAAGTGTATATTTAAAGAGAGGTTTTAGAGACATAATGGTGACAGGGAACACATTACCCAGCTTCACTATACAATAGACTTGGAATCTTGGCTAAGTCCTGCAACTCTCTACTTTAGTCACATAACCTATATATGATGAAGATATAACACTTGCCCACCAGGGATTTAATAGTCACTCAACAACATGCCTGACTCAGTGAGTGCCATGCTGCCTACAGAACATGTGTGTGTGAGTGAGCACCAAATGGCTGATAGCTCACATGATTTCGATTTTACTCATCATGATTTTAGATTAATATAATTCACATACCAATGTGCAACATCAAGTAAGATATTACAGTCCAACACTATGTAATCATACTAGTTTAGTGATTGTATTTCCTTGTTCATTGAAGCCACTCTATGCCTAAAAGAGAACTGAATGGAAAACAAACCTCTCCATGATTGAAAAAGTAGCATGCAACTGTAATCAGACCTCCTAACTGACTCCCGCTGTCAAAAGAAGAAAGTACACAGTCACAACATGCAACATACAGGTTCTTTTCATAAAATTACCTCAGAATTAAAAAACATAACTTTCTGTGCTTAAAACACGAATAACTAAGCCATATAAGCCCAGATGTTTCCCAAATGCCTGTGTAGTTGGTGTTTTAATCCTGACTGTACAAGGACACAAAGTGTCCATAAAATACAATCTCAGGTTTATAATTACATTAAAATACTTTCTAAGTAAACCACAAGCATCAAATAATTTTAAACATACAGCCTAGCACTTTGGTCTGTACACTGTTCTGCTGATAACGTAAGTGGACTTCACTCTTGTCTTTTGAAATTAGGCTTAATGAAGGATTAAAGTTAAAGGACTAAGAGTTTCTCTTAGGCTGGGCAGTGGTGGAGCACGCCTTTAATCCCAGCACTCCGGAGGCAGAGGCAGGCAGATTTCTGAGTTCGAGGCCAGCCTGGTCGACAGAGTGAGTTCCAGGACAGCCAGGGCTACAAAGAGAAACCCTGTCTCGAAAAACAAAACAAAACAAAACAAAACAAAAAAAAAAAAAAAAAAAAAAAAGAGTTTCTCTTAGCACTAACTCATAACTGTTTGATGGGCTGAAAATACTCTGACAGGGACCACACTGTAGACTTTCCACATCAGACCTCAGGTAGATAATAATCTTCATAGATGCTCAGACCTGTACTGTGTAGTAAAGGTCTTGTTTGGCTACATGCTCCGCCATGGCCCACATCCCAGGCCACTAGACTATATACTGTAGATTCTGTGTGTGCTTAATCACCACTGTTTGCTCAGCTTAGGATGCAGTATACACTGGTGGGATGAAAGGAGGAGGAAAAAAAGGAGACAGAAAAATTAAAGGAAAACCATCAAGAGGCAGTAATAACCCCAACCACTGAGTAGAGGTAAGAAAGAAAGAAACTGTGGAAGAGGTGTGAGGGGTAAAAAGATGTCATAAGGCACACTGATCAGAAGGGAACTCAGGTCAAATGCCTTGTGTTTATTGTAGAAATGTAGTCAGCACACAGCATAACAGCTTCATTATGATATTTTATAGGGCATATACTCACACATACGCACACACACATATGTGTGTGTGCGTATGTGTGTGTATATAATATATATATTTGATTTTACTTTGCACACATTTAATCCAGTATATTCTTTTGTTCCTTTCCCATTTTGAGTTCTTGTTTTTCTACCTTCTGATTCTGTATCATTTGTGTGTGGGGGGGTGTTAATATAAAGCCTGTATTATATAAACTATTATATCTCTATATAAAGTGAGATAACCTGTCTCAAGGGAACGAAACAATGATAAAGCAGGAGATACAATATCCTCCTCAGGTCTCTTCACATGGGCATGTACACTTGTGTATACACATACACATATACACACGCACACGCACACACACACACACACACATGCGTACACCCTTATACTTTTATTGAAATCTGGGTTCCTCATGAAGTTTGTTTGATTTTTGTTTGGGGAAGGTTTTTTGTTTTGTTTTTTGTTTGTTTTGTTTTGTTTTGTTTTGTTTTGTTTTGTTTTGTTTTGTTTGAGTCTGGCTTTTTTCACTTAACTTAATGATTTTCAGTTGCATTCATTTTTGCTGAAAATGTAAGGGTTTCATTCCTCTTCGGGGCTGAAGCTATTCTATCGTGTATATGTGCTGCATTCTCCCTATCAGTTTATCTGTTGACTGATAACTAGGCTGTTTCTATTTCTGGATGTGTGACTAGTGCGGCAATAAAGATGGATTTGCAAGAAACTCTCTTTCCATATATTTCTCCCATTGTGTGGTTTGTGTCTTAACTATGCAAATTATTGCCTTTTCCATGCAAAACTTTTTCTATTTTATACAATTCAATTTGTTGATTACTGTAATCATTTTCTCACACCATGTATTAACCAGGATCAGCCCTGCTTAGCTTCCAAGATCACACCATACAAGTTGCATTCAATTAGTATGACTGTACACCATAGCAATTCTTTCCTAAGCTATTAGAGTCCTGTTTAAAAAGTCCTTGCTTGTGCCTCTATTGTTTAGTGTTTTCTGGTATTATATTACAGTTTATCTTTGAGCATCTAAAGTTGACTGTTGTTCAGGGAGCTGTTGAGAGTTCTAGTTTCATGGTTTTCCATCCAAGTCATCCCCAAAACACCAGTTAAGGACATGAATTTGGATCCCCACTACCTACATAAAAAGCTTGAGAGGTAGAGATGGGAAAATCAAGGGTGCTCATTTAGCTAGAATGGCTACCTAATCAGTGATCTCCAGGTTCAGTGAGAGATCCTGCCTAAAAATGTAAGATGGGGAGGAAAAGAGCATGACACTTGCTAAGTTATTGTCCCCAGACCGTAAGTCTAGATTTTTTTGTTTCTAATTCTGTGTGATTCTTGAAATGTAGAGAAAGCTAATGTCTTTCAGAGTAGATTCCACTGAAAAAAACAAAATGTCTGAGAAAGTAGTCAATCAATGTGGGTAAAGACTGTATCACTCAACACAAATGAGAATATAAGTTATCTGTTGAAACTATTTCAACAATGCAAGGTTGCTAGGCTGGATAGAACCAGATATAACTGCTATTTTATGGTCTTCCCCTGACCCCAAGTCACAGGATGACTCCAGACAGCACATTCAAGTGAAAACAAGAAGAAATAGAGAAGGGTAGCAGCTGAGCCCACACTTCCTAGGTATAACAAAGCATTCCTGGTATCCTAGTATAACCAAGGGTGACTCTGCCTTAACTGTAAGTGACAAAAGCTAACTCACACGGCTTTCCTAAGGAGCAATGGAGAGTGGATACATAATATGTGATTGTTATAATTAACTACATGATCTCAGACTAGACACATTTATACTCCAGCTTTCAAAAATCTCCAAAAGGGTAAAAGGGAGGCCTGTAGTTGTTCTATAGGGGCAGCTCATTTCTGTTTGCATAGCATTGATTATGGAAAACCAGTTCTATAAAATTCCCCGTAACTAGTCAGTTGGTTTCAAGTTTCCTCTTCACTTAGTCAATGGGTATCTACCAGGCCTTACAGGGTCACTCTCTTTACTAGTCTTACCTCAGGTATGCACCATATATGAAGAACAAGCCCATCATCAGTCCATTTAAAATAAAAATTACTCCAATGTAAAAGCAAGCTGGGTCTCCCAATCCTTAAAAAAAAAATAGAAGCAGCTTAGTCAGTATTTAATGAGCGATATTTTAGTGCTTTACAATCAAGAACTTATAAAAGTGCTAAACACATTTCCTCTCATGTTCATTTGTAAATGCTACAAACATCTTCACCTCTACAGCACATTGATTTGTTTGCAATCCCAGGGACCAAAGCCAGTTTGTCACCCAGCCACAACCACTACAATGTTTGTTTACTTACACTTAAACTTTCCCCTAATGGCATGTTTCTTTAACGTAACGCATGCTAGAATTCACATAAATACAAGTGCTGCTGGTATTCTTCTGTGTCTGGGACTTTAGTAGAAATACTTGGAGAATTCCCTGAGGCCACTTCTGTCTGCTCTAGGTCCGCAGATCAGTGTGACACAAGCTCTACCTCAAGGAAGACCCTTGCTTTCTGTGACCTAATCTAATCACTTCATCTGTTATGCTGCAGACATGCATGATTTATGTGGTATCTATAATACAAATATTATATATGACTGTGTTAGCATGTATGACACTTCCTGTGTATTTTAAATTCATGATTTCACACAACTCTCAGGCAAAGATTTGAGATTAACTGGTATGAAAAATTTTTGTTTGAGAAAACAATATTTAAAACCTAGGTGATTTGCAAAGTTATACTGCTCTGTCTGATGGGAGACAAGCCCTGTGACCCTGCTTGCTCTGGCTCATTAACCCTTTCATCCCAAGACCACAAAGCCTCTGTCATATGTTCTTTCTATGTCCAGTTGCCATCCATGAACAGGTGGCAAGTGTATATTCAGATTAGAACTCTTTCTAATTTCTAAGTTTCTACAGACACATACCCACTTGGTATTTGCCCTCAGGATCTTTAGGTTCCCTGAGATGATACATGCAATGAAACAGAATCCATACTTGTTACTTTTCATTCTCCTGTCAGTCCAAAGATTCAAACTAGCAGCCAATTACATGACTTTCATGGTGCTTCCTCTCACAGAACATCCTGCTTCCAACTGCTTCTTCAATCCAGACATTTGCAGTGACCTTTCTTCCAAACTGACTGGAGCATATCAGTGATCTACTGGGCCATGCAGAACCCATCTCTACCCCTCACATATGAGCTTTTCATGCAGCTGACAGTGATAGACTTGCATGTGGGTCTGTTATGCTTCTTCAGTAAATACGATGCAAATCTTCAGCCAGCACATGCTTCAGTGTGGTCTGCCCTTGGTTACATTCCTAGCATCTGGACATTTGTAATATGCACTACCGTTATAATTGCTAACCGTCTGTTGATAGCATAAGCTCTCCGAGTTGAACATCAGTGTCTCCCAGCTCTTCTGTGCACTCCAAGTACCAAACACTGGCCTCTTGCTGATTGGAAGCCACACATGCCACACATGTTCAAGATGATGCCTTTCAACCCTCAGAAAAGCTTACATCTTTTCAGTGATGGACACTCTATAAAGTCTAATGTTTGATAAGCCACAGTCTCCATTGCTGTATGTTGCAAAAAAAAAAAAAAAAACCCATGAAGTATAATCACTCCTTAAACAACCTCCACCAGTATCATCTTAGGTTTTTAAGGAAATCGGTTTAAAAAAAAAAAGTATGGGAAATTTAAATTTTGTTCATATTCTAAGAGTTAAATAAATTTAGTAAGTAGCAATACTGTGGAAAAATAGTCATGTGTGACAACATGGAAAACACCTGTATGTTTGACATAGGTTTCTGTGTTGCTATGAACAGAGTCTCAGGGGACAGCTAGAAAACTGTTACATAATTCTCAAGGGCATTTTGTTTGTTTTTGTTGTTAATTTGTTTGGCAGAGATACTAATGTAGAAGACATACAGAGAGAGTTTCATTAAAATTCCTCTTGTACTATGAACAAGGATGAAGCAATATTTACAATAACTGATTGTTAGCATCAACTAATACTCAAAGTATTATATATATATATTATATATATACTTAAAGTATATATTTGGGGATTTATCCCCCCAAATATGTACTAATGTTATCCCAAATGTTTTGTACTATCTCATTCTGAAATGGACTTTTACTGAAGTAGCTTACATTGGACATATTGGTATTCGAATTAAATCTCTAATTTATACTCAAATTATTAAATGTGTAGCCTCTTCAGAAAATAAGTTTGAAATGTAAGATATGTGTTGAGATGAAACATTTCTATAATGTCTTAAATAAAATGGATCACAGTTTATACTAAATGTCAAATGAGCCACCACATCAGCCGTCTATGAGAACGTCAGCACGCACACAGCAGCACTGAGGAGGACACGCACCTTCACAGCTCTGAACTTCGTTAAGAGGCTCCATTCTGGTGACATTCCAGCAGGTCTTAGTTTCTATCCCAAATAAATTCATTATTCCTACAATTGTGCGATACCAGTAGGCTATGACTACCTATAAAAAAGATGAAAGAAAACACACTCTGATCACAATGATAGACTTTTCTAAAATACCACTCTATGAGGACATTGTTTTAAGATTAAAAACCTAAGTAAGCTTATTTGAAAAGTAGCTATTTTGAAATTATAAATTAGTAATAGTTATATATAGTAGTCAACTTAATTATAGTGCCATAACCATACAGCCAAATATCAGAGGATATATTTTATAGCATCTCATTTCACTGTAGATTTCTTTCTTTATTGTTAAAACATATCATTTTAAAAACTGCAATACAATAGAATGAGTCACAGCTCCATTAAAAATATGGCCAGTGAGAAGATAGATGTAATTTGTTCTTCTCAACCTGAAGCCTATTTTTGCAAGTTCAGAGGCAAGAGAGAGAAATAAAAACAGATAGATAAATAAGTTAAATAAATAAATAAAATGCTCAAATGCAGAGGTTTTTTTTTTAACTTGATGGATTTTGGATAAATAGTATGAGATTCCTTTATGGAAAATTAAAAAAAAAAAAAGTTGCAAAGAGAAAAAAAAACACAGAGAATCACCACTTGATATTTGGTGTCACCCTTCTCATCTGTGTGGCACTGACTGCATGTAGCTACATGATGTAACACACAGCTGAGCAATCCCATAATAATATTTCTTGGTCCAAACTTTAGATTTTATAATTTTGTCTTTTAAAAATTGACATACTGGGCCGGGCGGTGGTGGCGCACGCCTTTAATCCCAGCACTTGGGAGGCAGAGACAGGCGGATTTCTGAGTTCGAGGCCAGCCTGGTCTACAGAGTGAGTTCCAGGACAGCCAGGACTACACAGAGAAACCCTGTCTTGAAAAACCAAAAAAAAAAAAAAAAAAAAAAAAAAAAAATTGACATACTGTTGAAAATTTGTCATTTTTATTCTTGTAACTGTGGTGCCTGTACAAAAAAATATAACACATCGTATGTATTGCTAAATCTAGAATCATGTTTCTTTTGATATGAACTTTAACAGAGTAAGGAAAGTACAGCTTTGTCATAAACACTGAACTCTAATTCTGTCCCTGGGGCTGGAGAGAGAGTTCAGTGGTTAAGAGAACACTGCTTTTAGAGAGGGTTAGAGTTTCATTCCCAGCACCCATGCTGTGTAGCTAACAATCACCTATAATTTCAGCTACAGACTATCCGATGCTGGCTCCTGAACTCTATGGTCACCTGCACTCACAGATGCATAAACCCCTTCACAGAAATATAGTTATACATAATCAAAAACAAATCAGATTAAAATTTTATTCTCGCCGGGCGGTGGTGGCGCACGCCTTTAATCCCAGCACTTGGGAGGCAGAGGCAGGCGGATTTCTGAGTTCGAGGCCAGCCTGGTCTACAGAGTGAGTTATCAGGACAGCCAGGACTACACAGAGAAACCCTGTCTCGAAAAACCAAAAAAAAAAAAAAAAAAAAAAAAATTTATTCTCTGTGTATTATAATTTCTATGTTCTCGAGTGACCTTTCAACCTCAGAATGTCAACTCATCTTTCAAGTGAGCTTAATAACCTTATAAGTGAGCTTAATAAATGAGAAGTCTTCTATACAAAAGGCTGGCATAGAGTATGTATGAAATATATTTAACCTCAAAAATATTGTTCTAAATGTACATCTTTAATTCACAGATTGGATATTGACAATATAAGGACAAAAAAACATGAACATATAAAACTGTGGTATTGTGTAATTATTGGTTAATTGATGACTTCTATATTTTTTATCATCTAGAAATACAACTCAGAACAAACCCTCAGCTGCACATTACCATATTTTCATAATAATATTTAAATACCAAGGAGGAAACTCTGAGGATCTATGCACCCCAACCCAATACAACCCTAAGCTGTTATCTAAGGACCTATGAACTAAAATATGCATATACTTCCACTCCTGTGATCCTAAATCCCCACTGTCTGAGCATTTGTGCCTTGAGCCATGCATATGTCCCACGATTAGCACTGCCAGACCCTCTGTGGTGACCTTAAGTGTCCATGGTCTGAAGATCTGAGTTCCTGGTGCAGGCCAGGGGAACCCTGTTCTTCCCTTACCCATTCAAACTCTAAGGTAGTCAGCTGAAGACCTATGTTAAATGCCTGTGCACCACGATAATTCTCACCTTTGTCTATTTCTGGCACTCCAACCTCAATTTCTGAGGAACATCAGGGAGAACTGTAGGTCCATAGAAATCTCCTTCATGTGATCAGAGATACATCTTGCCTAAGGTGAGCAAGAATGACTTCTGATATCCCAATAGTACATCACAATGAATGGCCCCAAGATGGAAGCTTACAAATACAAGCTTAGAAGATTCAAAACCTGCCAAGTTGGGCAACAGTAAATCAAGATCCAAATGCACACTCAACATTGCTAGTATAGATATCCATTCCAAAAGACCCAGCCAATATCCTAACCCCAGCTGCCCAAGCCCAACCGTGAAAACATAACACAAAGAACCAAGACATTATTCCTGTGCTTAACTTTCTCTGAGAAAAACAATTTAGAAGACCTACAGTATAAGATACACAAAATATAAATTATAAACATATACAAAGAATTCAAAAGGAGTATGAATAAACACCTGTATGAAGAAGACCAATACAACACAAAGAGTTGAATAAAATAAGACAATTTTGGATATGAAATAGATTTTAATAAAGATTTGGTTTATTACTTTTACTGTTATGGAGTTTCATACATGTGTATAGTGTATGAAAAAGCCTACCTCCCATTCTCTTTTGTCCAGTTCCTCCCTTTTCCTCACCACCACTCTTGCCCCACCAACTTCAGGTGCCCTTTTATAAAATTCACTCAGTCCACTTAGAGATACCAATTCTGAATAACTATAATCCTCCACACACATGAACACAAGATCAGAAATCACCCGAGCATCTCATTGGATACAAAAGAAGCCATTGGCAAAATCCAAAGTCCCTTCATGAGAGCACCATGCAGGCCTCCAAAAGAGGAAGGCAACCAACTTTCCTGCCTGGTTATGATGCCTATGAACCACATCAATGACCAGAATGGCATCGTAACCTAAGAATACAGTAGTTGCACTAAGGCCTTGGTGGTAACCAACAGCTCTCTAGTTGGACACAGTCAACAGGATGGAAATCATGCCTGTGCTGGAAACCTAGATAACTACTCAGTGCTAGTGAAGTCATGGATATTGGATGAAAACCTACAACCACTACTTTACTAAATCAGAATAATCCCTAACAATAATCTGTCCTTATACCCACAGATAAATGTAGTCTTTACCCCTTCATCAAGAAAACTTCTCTTTGCAATAGCTGAGGATCACTATGAAAAACCACAACCCATCAAAGTGCAGAGTTGGGGAGCCAGTCCCAATGGATGTATCTATAAAATACTACCACACCTAAGGCTCCAAGAATATTGTGGAAGAGGGGGCAGAAAGATTTTAAGAGCCAGAAGATCAAAGAGCTTTCTGTGAGATTGTACCTCCTAGTAATTTCAGAAGTTACACTCATAAAGGCTCACCAACATGACCTGACTAAACATGAGCTGAACAAGGTTAACACCAACAGATATGCTAATATGGATGGAAGAAAGCCCAGGAGGCCTTCACAGCTCAGGGATGTCAAGAGTGGGAGAAATAGTCTTTCCCAGAAACAACTAGTTTCTATAACCAACTATTTCTATAGCCAATTGGTATTATACAATACCAAGTGATCAGCCCTGAAAACACAAATACAAGTAACATTGTATAGACTGAACAGGTTATATTTAGAAGTATATATAATATATAAAAATGTACATAAATATATAATGATGAATAAAGAGGACAAATTTTAAAGACAGTAAGAAGAGGTAGGTAGGAAAGTTTGTAGAAAAGAAAGGAAAGGGCAAAATACAATTATAATGTCAATGATTTTTTTTTTAAAAAAAACACGACATGATATCTTGGAGAGATTAGGGATGCAGGGTACATATTCCAAAGGCCTATAGACAAGCTCATGCTAAGAGAAAATGGAGAAAAACCATTATTTCCACTATATCAGAAACAAGGTAAAGATGTCCACTCCTGTACAAAATAGTACTTAAAGTCTTAGCTAGAGCAGGAAGACAAAAAAAAAGGAAATAAAGTGGACAGAAACAAAAAATAAAGATATAAAAATATCTTTATTTGCAAGTTATATGATTCTATACATAGATAAAAGACACTAAAGACGCCACCAGAAAATTCCTACAACTAATAAATACATTCAGCAAAGCCACAGGATATGGAATTAATATACATAAATAAACATCAGTAGTCTTCCTACATGCCAGTGACAAGCAGGCTAAGAAAGAACATGAGAAACTATCTCATTCACATTATCCTCAAAAAAATAAAATATTTTAGAATAGTCTAATCAAGGAAATGAAAGACGTGTACAATAAAAAAGATTCCACTTGACCCCCATCAGAACTGCTAAGATCAAAAACTCAAGTGACAGCACATACTGGAAAGGATGTGGAGAAAGAGGAAGACTCCTCCATTGCTGATGGGATTGCAAATTGGTACAACCACTCTGGAAATCAATCTGGAAGTTCCTCAGAAAATCGGGAATAGTTCTACATGAAGATACAGCTATACCACTCCTAGGCATATACACAAAAGATGTTCCACCATACCACAAAGACATGTGCTCTACTATGTTCATAGCAGCCTTATTTGTAATAGACAGAAGCTTAAAACAATCCAGATGTCCCTCAACCAAAGAATGAATGCAGAAAATGTGGTTCATTTACAAAATTTACACTATTCAGCTATTAAAAATGAGGACATTATGAATTTTGCAGGCAAATGGATAGAACTAGAAAGTATCATCCTGAGTGAGGTAACTCAGACCCAAAAGGACATGCATGCTCTGTACTCACTGATAAGTGGTATTAGCAAAAACATGCAGAATACAGAGGATAAAACCCTCAGACCATAAAGTTTAACAAGAAGGAAGGCCCAAGTGAGGATGATGCTACAATCCCACTTAGAAGGAACAAAATAATCACAGGAGGCAGAGGGTAGGAGAGGGGAGGGGGGAAAGAGGGAACAGAATCACATACTTGGTGGGGGGGGGAGAACAGGAGAGAAGCCTAGAGGGCCAGGAGAATGAATGGAAACATGCAGCTTCTGAGGGTAAGAGGTGGGGGGACCCTCTAGAAAGTTCCAGAGACCTGGGATGTAAGAGACTCCCAGGACTCAATGAGGGTAACATTAGGCAAAACTCCCAACAGTGGGGAGAGGAAACGTGTAGAATCCACATCCAGTAAATAGACAGGGCCTCAAGTGGAGGGGCAAGGTTATCAACCCACAGTCAAAATGTCAGACCCAGAATTGTTCCTGTCTAAAAGAACTGCAGGGACAAAAGTAGAGAAGAGACTGAAGGAATGGCTGTCCAGTGACCTGCCCAACTTGGGATCCACCTCATGGTGGAACACCATGGGCTGACACTATTACTGATGCTATGGTGTGCTTACAAACAGGAGCCTAACATGGCTGTCCTCTGAGAGGCCCTATCAGCAGCTGACTGAGACATATGTAGATACTTACACCCAGCCATTGGACTAAAGTCAGTGAGCCCTATGGAGGAATTAAGGGACGAATTGAAGGAGATGAATGGGAGGACAACCCAATAGGAAGATCCCAGAGACTGAGCCACCAACCAGGCAGCACACACAGGCTGATCTTAGGACCCTAGTACATATATAGCAGAGGTCTGGCCTCAGTGGGAGAAGATGCATCTAATCCTCAAGAGACTTGAGGTCCCAGGGAAGGGTGGAAGGGAGGGTAGAATACCCTCTCAAAAGAAAGGGGGAGCAGGAATGGAATGAAGAACTGTGGGAGGGGGGATTGAGAGAGGAGACAATGGATGGAATGTAAATAAATAAAATAATTAAATAAGATTTTTTAAAATCAAAATAGCTCCTGTGTTCTGACAACAGTGCAATGAAATTTAAAATGTAATCAAACAAATCTCTAGTGAATACACAAACTAATGAAGATTAAACAGCTCATTACTGAATGATGAATGAGTCAATGGAGAAAAAAATTAAATTCCCTGGAAATTAAATGAATATGAAAAGACAATGAAAAAAATCTCCTGGACACACTGAATGGAGGTCTACAGGGGAAATTGAAAGTTCTAAGTGCCTATATTAAAAAAGAAAACACAGGCCTGCTGCCCATGAAGAAAAAAAGAAAAGAAAAGAAAACACAAAAACAATAAATAAATGAATTAATGATGCAATTTAAAAATTTAGAAAAAAACAAACCAAATCCAAATCCAATCAGTGGCAAGAATAATAACTTCCATAGAAGAAATCAATAAAAATAGAAACAAAAATATCAATACTGAGAATCAGTGATTATAAGAGCTGGTTTAGAAGATAAAAAAACAATGGCAGACAGTAGTGCCCCATACCTTTAATCTCATCACTCAGGAGGCAGAGGCAGGCAAATCTCTGTAAATTCAAGGACAGCCTGTCAACAGAATTATAGGATAGTCAGGGTTACACAGAGAAACTCTGTCTCAAAAAACAAAAAGCAGAAGCAGAAGCAGCAGAAGGAAAAGAAGGAGTAGAAAACAAAAGAAGGGGAGGAAGGAAGGGAGGAGAAGGGGAAAGAGGAAAGAAGGGGGAGGGGAGAAGAAGAGAAGGAAGAGGAGGAAAAGAAAGACAAGGAAGAGAAGGAGGAGGAAGAGGAGGAGGAAAAAGGAAGAAGGCAGAGGAAAGAGAAGAGGAGGAGGAAGAGAAGGAAGAGGAGAAAGAGGTAGAAAAAGAGGAAAAAGAATATGAAAAAGAAGAGGAGGAGATGGAGAAGGAGGAGAGAGAGGAAGAAGATGAGGAGGAGGAAGAGTGTGAGTGACAGACCCTAGGCCCAACAAAGAAAAAGAAAGGACCAAAATTAACACAATCTAAAATAAACAGGAAAACCTTACAAAACAAAATAAAAATTCAGAATATTCAAGGGAATATTTTCAAAACCAGTATTTCTTGAAGCTGGAGAACCCAGAAGAAATAATGAATTTCTAGATTCAGCCCAACAACCAAAATTAAACGAAGAAGTCAACAACATAAACTGGCCCATAACAAATGAGGAAATAAAAATAGCAATAAAAAAGCCTCCTAGTTTAAGAAAAAAAAATCAAGGCCAGAACAACTTATAGCAGAATACTACCAAGACCCACAGCTAATCTTTCCTAAACTGTTTTTACAAAAGAAAGAAACAAACAGAGAAGCATTTCTAAAGTTCTTTTATGAGGCCATTCAACTCTATTACCAAAACCAAGAGCCTCCTATTTAAATGGAAAAGGAAAAGGCAAGTTTATTCAACACTTACACACTTACACACACACACACACACACACACACACACACGAAAAAGAAAAGGCAAATATTCATAAAGCATAAACTCAAAAATACTCAGTAGACTACTGGCAAACAGAGTACAGACAAACATTAAAAAAAATTATACACTATGACCCGATTGCTTTACCCCTGAAATTAAAGGATGGTTAACATATGTTAACATAACAAAAATAATGTAAGTCAATATAATATAATATAAAGGTGATAAACCACATAAGTGGACTTAAAGACAAAAAATAACATGGTCATCTTAATAGATGCAGAAAAAGCCTTTGACCAAATTCAACGTGGCTTTATAATAAAAGTCCTAGCTAATGTAGAGAAATATACATCAACATAATGACCCATAACCAACATAATTCCAAATTGAGAAAAGCTTGAAGTAATCCCACTTAAGTTAGGAATGAAACAAGGATGTCCACTGTCCCCACTCATTTTCAATATTTTTCTCAAAATATTAGCTGGAGCAATAAGGCAAGAGAAAGGAATTAAAGGGATACAGGGGGAGAAAAGGAATCAAACAACCCTCTATTTGCAGGCGACATGATGCTATACACTAGAGATGCCAAAACTTTTTCCAGAAAACTTCTATGAGTGATAAACAACTTCAGCAACGTGACAGGATACTGGTTCAACTTGGAGAAATCAATAGCTTTTCCATCCACCACCAGCAAACCTAGAGAGGTCATGATGGACACACTCTCGTGTACAATGGACTCAGAGGAAAGTAAATATCTAGGAATAGACACAATGAAGGAAGTGAAGGACCTCCACAATGTAAACTTTAAACCCCTGAAGAGAAAACATATAGACACTAGAAAAAGGGGGCGGGAATTCTATTGGTCATGAATTGGTAGAATTTAGCTTGTGAAGATAATCATTGTACCAAAACTACTGACAGATTCAATACAATTCCAATCAAAATTCTCATCTCATTCACCACCAAAAGAAACCGTCCTAAAAGTTATAGAATACAAAAGAACTCAGATAGCTAAAATAATCCTGAATAAAAAGAACAATGTTAGAGGGATTACCATTCCAGGTCTTAAGATCTATTACAGAGCCATAGTAATAAAAACATATGCTACTGGCACAAAAACAGACATGTAGACCAATGGGGAAAAAACTGAAGACCCAAACAGGAATTCGCATAGCTTCAGTCATCTGTTACTTTACAAAGATGCCAAACACATAAACTAGAGAAATAAAAGCAGGCTGGAGAGATGGCTCGGCCATTAAAAGCTAAGCTCACAACCAAAAATATAAGAGAAATAAAAGCATCTTTAACAAATGTTGCTGGGATAACTGAGGTCCACGTGCAGAAGAATCACATTAGAACCAATCTATCACCTTACACAAACACTAATGCCAAGTGGATCAAAGACCAAAATGTGAAACCTGAAACTCTAAAACTGCTAGTCAAAACCTAGTCAGCACCTGCAGGATGTCCTAGCCAGCGCTCTGTAGGATGTAGATGTAAGAAAGGAATTTCTGAATGTGGATCTCCTTGCCTCAGAATTAAGGCCAACCATTGTCAAGTGGGACTTCATAAAACAAAAAGCATCTGCACAACTAAAGAAGCAATCAGCTGGGTGAAGAGGAAGCCCACAGAGTGGGAAAGACTCTCTGCCAGCTATACATCTGACAGTGAATTAAATCCATAATAGATAAAGAACAGAAAAGATCAAACAAACAAATGGAACATTCAAAAATAGAACTGGGGCATAAAAGAAAAAAATGTCTAGAAAATATCTCAAAACGGGTCCATTGACCCTTGTTATTAGCGGCATGCAAATCAAAGTGCCTGAGATTACATTGTACCCCAATCAGAACAGCAACAACAAAGATCAACAGACTAGCTAGAGGCAAAGCCCGGAGGAGGTGTAGGGAAGGGAACACTCATTGTTTGTGGTATTGCACACTGGTGCAGCTACAAAGGAAGACTGTGGAGAGTGCTCAAAAGGCCCCAGTTATATCACTCATTAGCATATACCCAGAAGCCCAGTCAATGAACTCCACAGATACTTGCCCAACCATATTCATTCCTGCTCTATTCGTTATTGCTAGGAAATGGAAACAAAAAAAATAATAATATGGTTATATATACACTACAGAATATCATTCAACTGTAAAAAATGAAATCACGAGCTTTGTGGGTAAATGGGTAGACCAAGAAAAGATCATATTGAGTGAGGTAATCCAGTCCCAGAAAGACAAATGTCACATGTTCTCTTTCACTGAATGTTCCTAGTTCCAAATCTTCGGTGTTGTAGTAATTTTTAAATCTCATTTGGGAGTTTCTACCCCACCTTGGTAATCCAGTTCCCAGATAAAAGACATACAACCTGTATATCTATAATAAGCATTTTAAACACCAGATCTGGGCACATTATCTACTCTTTAAGCTATTATTATCTACCTCCCCTTTAATAACCCTGATTTATAACTTGCCATGTTAAATCTGGGTTACTCTTAACTCCAATTGGCCAGCCCTCATGGCCATGTTTTATGATTCAACTACCCTATGGCATCGTCTTCTCTCACCACCTTCTCTCTTCTCTCGGTCTCCTCCTCAGCCTTCAAGCCTGAGAACCAAAATCCTGCCTATCTCCCTTCTGCACAGCTATACTCTGAAGACATTTTTACTCAAGTAATAGTTTTATATTAAAGTGCACGGTTGGTCCATAGCTTCACTTGGTAGACATGCAGATTCTTGCATCCCTGGGGCAACCAGATCTTGGGGACCAGTATTGACAAGATAATACATAGCAGAAGACCAAACCTCTACACTGCAGATGAGGGTACAATTCTTGAGATAATTGCAGAAATCAGAGAAGTAAAGTAATAAACTATTGCTTTTTGGGGGGTTGGGTGGAGGAACACCAGAGTGGAGGATAGCATGAGCACGTGATGTGATTGAGACAATAAAGGGGGGTAATTAGGCAGGAAAGGAAAATAATAGAAAAGAGGGAGGGAAAGAAAACAACAGTAAGGATATCTGAAAAAAATCATGAAAAATTCCACCATTAACCATCTACCTTAAATATCTATAATACACATAAATTGACTGGCCCAAGCAGAGGCCTGGATGCAGATGTCCCAGCTGCCCCCTCGGTCATTATTTCCACACTTAGTTGTTCTCTCTGAGATCGCGTGAGGAGAGGAACATTTATGATGTGGTCAAATTTTAAAAACATCTACAATTAACAAGCCTAAGAAATCCACCCCCCCACACACATGTTGTCATTATGTTTAATACTTTTGATAACAGTCTGTTAGTATGTTTCTAAGGACTCCTCACCTCTGGGTAAAGATGGAAGCGTTTCACTGTGTTGATTATCAGGGGATACTCAGTTAACCTGTCATTCATGATCATCCACAATCCTTCCAGAAACGAAGGGGCTTCGATGATAGTCTTGAAGTAGGAATAATAAAGTCCCTTTAGAGAAAGACACACATTGTTAATGTCAGTAAGCCTTAAATTATTCATTCTCTTTTTAAGAATATCTTTCTTCTGTAATAAAAAAAAAATAAGAAAATATTCATTAAGAAGGCTTCCTAATGACTCCTGCTGTTAACATTCTCAAAACTGTACAACGTGTGTCTTTAGGCTTCCTCTCTACTATTTTTTCTAGTTTTCTGAAGGTCTGAGATTCTTCAGATCAGATGGATGGTGGTATATAATACCAAGGGTGCTTTAAAGTGTGACTCAGTCCATAGACTTTTAACCTGACCAAATCTAGTGCTTTTCCCCACGTGCTTAAACATTGGCATATAATAAATTCTAGCAGAAACAGGTGTGTTTTCATTCCACAGTGCAGCCCTACATTAGGAAAGGAATGGCCACTCTGTTAAGGTGTAACACATGTGCATCAGCATCAGGGTTACTTTGTATCTGTACCTGGTGTCTGACCTGACTTCTGCTGCTGCTCACACAGGCTGTGTTGTAAATCACCAGATCACCCTGGTGTTGTAAATCCAGCACAGGGAACAGTAGCCCCCTTAAATCAGTAGAGGGCTTTCAACATAAAACTCAGGGATTCTAGAGACTATGCTATACCGTGCTATTTTCAACATAAATTTGCTGTTTTCAAATAAAAACCAAGGTGCCACAATTTTATGAGAAAAGCAAGTGTCCTATTCTTCCAAAACATTACAAAACAACTTTTTTTCTTTCATTTCTCCTTCTCTCATCATGACCACATCCTCTCCTTCCTCCACTCCTCCCAGGTCCCCCCACCCAACCCCCATCAATTTCCTCTTCCCCAGATCCACTGCTTCTCAGGTTTTCTTGAGAGTAGGCTGTAGGCTTCCCGGGGTGTGTGTGGGGGGGGGGGGGAAGAGAGACTATCAAACAAAGATGCCATAACAAGCTAAAATAAGTCTAAAAACTCTACACCCATTCCTGCTTCAGCTGACTGCTTTTGTGTTTATGTTAAACAACACCAGAAGCTCCCAAATCCAGGCTACTTTCCAAGGAGCCATTTCTGTGCACTTTAGATTTTCCTTTCAGCTCATGAAGGTCACTCAGCAATACCAAAATTGAAAGATACCTAATATGCCAACGTCTGTATTTAGGGAAGTGATATAAAAATGATTTTTGTTAATAATAGGCTATTGTTTTTATGGCATATGCTCCCACTTTTCCCTTCATCTCACCACGGCCCGGAAGTCTGACATGATTGCTAGCTATCTAACAGGTCTGTGACTGAGAATCAGAGACAACTGGACAGTCATCAAAGAAATAACCCACATAGCTGCTGTCTCCATCTGGTGCCTGTCACCAAAGCCCCGATTACCATGGCCATGCTCTTTTTTAATGGTAGGATTATGCCATCCTTGGAAACATCTTTGAAATGTTCAAGGGCCATGTAAACATTAATAATATGTTCAACCCCTGAAGCTTCATGAGCTGAAAGAAAAATCTAAAGTGCACAGAAATGGCTCATGGGAAAGTAGGCTGAATTTGGGAGCCCCTGGTGTCATTTACCATATCAACACAAAAGCAATCAGATGAAGCAGGAATGGGTGTTATTGGAAGGAAGTGAAAGGCAGAGGTCAAGGCTTATAGTGTACTGACAAACTCACATAAGCACATAGAAATAATAATAAATTGTACCCAAAATTCATTTCAGTTCCTATTAAATTTTTACCATCGTGTCCCACTATTCTTAAAGCAGTAATTAATTAGAAGGAAGAAATTAACCATTTCCGTGCGAAAAGTCATCTCTCGTTCCAAGGATGAGAGGTGAGAAAAATGACGATCGTTTTCAAAAAGTGTTATTAAGTGTAACCTAAGGGGAAATAAACATATTATAGTAAGAATAGACTTCAAAACCAGCACCAAATCACTTTTAGAATTGAGAAAGCAATAAAAATGAAAACAAGTTTTATAATAAATGTTGAGATAGTTTTACAATTTACTTATGATCTTAAATATGCTCAAAAGAGCATTTATCATTCAGCAAATTGTTTAACTCCATCTTTTGGTGTTTTATTTTGTTCTTTTAAAGATTTATTTTATGTATGATAGTACAATGTCACCGTCTTCTTCAGACACAACAGAAGAAGGCATCAGATCCCATTACAGATGATTGTGAGCTACCAGGTAGTTGCTGGGAATTGAACTCAGAACCTCTGGAAGAACAGCCAGTGCTCTTAACCAGTGAGCCATCTCTCCAGCCCCTTCTCATTCTTATATGTACTTGCATATCTAAAATCCCTATAGCAGCCTCCACTCTTCTTCCACTCCAAGCTCCTTAACACACAGGAAAGACTGTGCTTCTTTTGTGTTGCAGGAATGATTGCAATATAGTAGGTTTGGGAAACATTTTTATAACTAGTGAAAAGCCCTTTAAATACAATCTACCTAAAAATCACTTTTGAATATGGTAACCTTAATAAAAGTATAAGCTCATATAAATAATGACCTTTTTAGTCTCCCACAGGAGTGTACGAGAAGATATATTAGCTGTTGTTCATATACAAACGAGTATACTGGGTGAAACTAGTCATGATTAAGAAATGCGCTGCCCTCGGTTTATAAAACACTTTCCAACAAAATTAAAACCACAAGTACATATGTCAGTGCTTCTCTCTTGCAGGTCATATGCATGTAAATCCAACAGTGTGAAGGAATGGCTCTTCCCAGTCCAGCCTCAGTACTCACATCAAAATTGTTCCACAGAGGAAATGACAGAACAGCATAGCCCGGGAAACATGGGGTAGACCCAGGACTTCCTACAAGCACAAAACCTGAGTTCGGGCAGCAATGAAAGTATCCCAGGTAAACTTCTGACTTTGTGCACATGATTTAAAGAGAAGCACTTTTTATAAAATAGAGAGCCAGCAAATGCCCACAGATGGGCTCGTTTCTGCCATACCAATGCAGAAAGATTTCTGCTTATCTTGAGGCAGGTCTCACCATGTAGCCCTGGCTGGCCTCGAACTCAACAATCCTTTCACCTCAGCCTCTACATGTTAGAATTAAAACACAACTTCCAGTTCAAAAAAAAATGTTATCCTCTTCTCCATGACTTAGTTGCAGGTGTTCCTAAGGCTTTACCTCTAAACTTACGTCAATAATATTGTACAGGTACTACAGGATAATGGAGGCTTTAAATGAGGTAAGTTGAAAAGTTGAAAATGGGAGCTATTTAGAGAAATACAGTGGTGAGCAAAAACATCTTAATTCGTGCGGCTGGAGAGTTGGCTCTGCAGTTATGATGACCCAGCATCTGCATGGCAGCTCACAGCCACTTCTAACTGCAGCTCCAGGGAGTCTGACACCCTCATCTGGCCTCCGTGAGCACACACATGGTGCACAAGCAAGCATACATGCAGACAAAACACCTATACACATGCAATATTTTAATTCATAGGTTACTATAGCCCAGGGTATCTGCACTGTAAATGCCCTGCATACATACTTTGTACAAAAGTAATGTACAAAATGTTGCAAATGTACAAATGTTGTAAAAACACAGCCAGGAAGGTTTGTTTTGCTATTGGCAAATAGTAGTGGCGGCAAACTTTAACTTATATATTTCTATGTATTTTGAGGCGAGACAAAAAAAAAATCTTACCAGTGCAAAATCCCCACAAAGGTAGCTGGAAGAAAAAAGAGAAGAAGTAATTAAAAACTGCTTTGTTATCTAATGCCTTTAAAATAAGCACTTCAAATGCACTGCACACCTGGAATAAGAGCTCACTAAGCCAGATGCTTCTGTCTACCTGGACCAGGAGAACAGCCCAGAAGGATGTGAAGCAGATCGAGCCACGCATACCTGTAAGTGGGAAGAACCTGGACGCTTTACACATTCTTCTAAGGCAATTTTGAGAATGATGAAGTGGGTGGCTTGACCTTATTGTAATATTTCAGTATGATTCTCTATTGTTTCTTATTCTGTCTTTCCTTTATATAAAATGTTTTTAAAGCACATATACCACGTCCAGGTAAGATTCTTTCAGAACAGACTCTGGCTTGCAGAAACCAGCCTAGAACGCTGTTCCTTACACTCATCTGAATACTGTAAAGTACAGGAAATCACATGTTTAACCACACATTTGCAAACTAAGTTGTTCTATCCAGGCCCTGAGGAACTGCCTGCTCCTGTAGGGGCTCCTGGATGTAGGCATGAGGCTCACAAGGAATGAGAAACAGGTTCAGCTTCATGCTGCTCTGGGTGTGCAGCTTCCTGCAGAACTACAAACACTGACAAGAAGGCTTCCTGTTTTCAAGGAAATCATGGAGCTGGGAACAAGAATGGGGCTGGGGATGAACAATTAAATGCTGCAAAGCTCTGCTTCTTACAGAGACCCATCAGCTCTTCCTGAATGAATGCCCTTTCATTGCAAAAGCTTTCACCAGTTTCCAGAGCTTTGAAAAAGTTAATTTTGATAATATCTTCTGTCCTTGCTGTCATGGAGAAGTTCACTCACTCAACTACTGCAGAACTCCCACAGAGACTTTGTGGTAAGACTCCCCCCATGGCTGCCCCAAGTTCACTTGGCAAGATAATTCAATACTAACTTCCTAAAAATAATTTTTAAAAACTATTCATCTTGGCTAGGAGAATAAATGCCAAGCAACCCAATGCAGAAACATTTCATATTGAAATTCCCAGCAGTACTCTTTTTTGTCTATAAAATTGGGCCATGCGGGGCTCACCTTAAATTCTTCCCAGATTAGCTTGTATCAGCATGAGCAAACTGTAGCCCATGACCTGTTGTTTGTAATAACCTCAAGCTAAAAATGTTCTTTACATTTTCAAAAGGTTATAAAAACAATGAGTCAATAGAGACCATGCTGTCCTTTGCAGAAAGCAAGGGCAAATGTCCTCTGCAACACTCTGAAATGACGCCTTCAACTGAAAAAGTATTCTGAGGTAAAGTTTACTAAACAATGACAGAGATTTCCTATGTGACTATATTTATTTCTACTTTTCTGGTCTTCTGTTAATGATATATACTGGAAAATATCTAAACTTTTTTTAATGAAAAGATGGAGGAGATGGCTTCAGGGGGTGAGAGAGTTTGCTCTGCAAGCATGAGGACCTAAGTTCAGATCCCCAGGCCCATGTGATAAAGCCAGGCATGGTTACATATTATATAAACCAAGTTTAGAAGCTGATGACAAGCAGATTTTGAAAGTTTGCTGGTCAGCCAACCTAGACTGAATGATTATATTTCAGTGGGAGAACCTATCTCAAGCAAGTAAGGTAGAGAGTGACAGAAAATCACAGCCCAATATCCTGCTCTGGCTTCTGTACATGTCTACAGAGTAGTGTGCATACCCCATACACACACACACACACACACACACACACACACACACGGAGGCAAATATGTTATCAATCCATCTATCGTTCCAAAGATTCTCAAAAATTGTTCCTATCTCTCATTGCCCTCTGGCACACCTCCCACCAAAGGTCTGTATTTATGTATAGCTCAGCTGTCCTTTCCCATTTGTCTATTCAAGTTAACCTTAAAAGTTTTCCACAAGTATTTGTAATCTTCCTATTGTCTTTCTGTACAGTGGTGCTTGCCTTGGGAATCTCCTTGCAGTCTACTTTCACTTAGAAGTGAATGATGCTCAATCCATAATCCCCATTCCCTTCCTGCCTCTTCTGCTTCCTCCTCAGTCTCACCAGCGACCTTCCCCATCAGCCTCTTCTACCCATTTCTGAGCTGCAGCTATCATTGGGACCGTTGAAGCCGCTCCTAGTAAGAATTGTCTATCTTAGTCCATCTCCAGTTCACAGTATACACTTCAACCCTCGTACACTCAAAAGCGCACTCTCATCAAGCTGCTTTCCAAGGTTAAAAGACTCATTCATTGCCAACATCACATAGTTATCAAGTGACATGGATTGTTCTCTTTAATGTGAACAATTTAGGTTTTAAATATGCATAACGTTATCTATATATAAAGTGAACATTTTTTTTTTGTTATAGTAGTTCATTTAAAAGTTTCAAAGAAAACAACCTTCCCAGGGAACAGCACACCACCTGGTTATCTAGCTCTGAAACATATGCATCCAAGTAACATTATATGGACTGAGAAGTTTGAATTTATGGACTTGTGTGTGTGTGTGTGTGTGAGTGTGTGTGTGTGTGTGTGTAACAACATTTAAAGAAAAACCATGAATTTGGAGGGGAGTAAGAGAAATGTATGAGAGGATTAGGGAAGAGGAAAGGGAGAGTAGAAATGATATGATTTTATTAAAATCTAAAAGATTAAAAAGCAATTTTAAAAAGGAAAGAAAAGAATCCCTGCCTTCACACAGAATGAGTTCAAACACCTCACACCCGGCGCTGAGCTGGACGCTCCCCATAGCCTCCTCCTTTGCTTCCATCCTGACTTTGTTCTCACACCATGCTGTCTTACTGTTAGGACCTGGATCCTGCCCTTCTGTCTGTCAGCATCACACACACACACACACACACACACACACACACACACACACACACACACACAACTTCTCAGCCCCTTTGTTAGAACTCAGGTTCTATGGTTTTCTAAAAGTCCTCTCTGGTACAGCATTCTTCGCCCTCTCTAAAGTGTTAACTGTCTCTCCTGAACGCTGGGCTTGCTCGCTCATACACTCAGTAAACTCAGCCATTATTTCGCTAGCCGCTCAGGGGTGACTCCCATGTGTAACTCTCAGCACACTTGGAACACGGACTTGGGAAAACAGCCCATGCTGATTGTGGATGTGACATTGTGGGTCTGTTGGCATAAACATGGGATGGAAATCGAAATACGAATTTCAACTGTTCCTTAATTACTGCTGTTAACACTTCAATGCGGAAACTCATCTTATTTTTACATCAGCAACCAGATAGCTCGGGATGGGAGGCGGTGACAGCAATTTGAATTGAGGCGGTTTATATCAGCAGCTAGGCTGCTGAAGCTCTCTTCTCAAATACCAGACAGCAGCATCGTTTAAGTTGCAGCAGAAAGCTCCCGAAAATGAGAGGGATAAATGGAGGACGTGCTGCCATGGAAACTTCTCTGGGTTGCAGGTGTTAATACTCAGCAGGATGGAAGTGTTGTCTTCAGGGACACTGTTGCTGATCGCAGCTAAGAACGTTTTATTTAAAAAGCAAAGAAACGTAATTCTATCCAGAAGGTAAACAACCTTTTCTATACCCCGTGTTAACTGGCTGCTCCAATTGGAATAATTTTGTTGGCATGCAGGTGACCACTAAGTTGGAAAATTCCACAAAAAAAGAAAAAGTTTAAAAACAGGAACTGGAAGTCTGAGAATTCTTGGCACGGGATTCTCAGATCTCTCCACCAACTCCTCCAACAAACCCAATCTCCAAGACCCAAGCAAACCCTGCAAGTATCTAGGCTGGGAGAAACACCATGCATGGCTCACCTACACCAAAGAGGGTCCTGTGGGAGAAGCGATGCATCTGCAGTGCCTGCACCTTTTCGCGAAAGTGGTCCAGGAGATTACGGAGGAATTGGAAGCGGTCGAGAAGAAGAATCTTGGTGACCTCTTCCAGCTGAAAGTAGTTTTGTGCGTTCAGACTTCGGATCCTCCGCGCCGCGTAGTTGCGGGCGCCCGAGGGCAGTTTCCTGCCGCCTAGGAGGAAATGCTGCAGCAAGGACCACTTCGTCCTCTCCTGAGGCGCGCTGCGCTCCTGCTGGGACTCCATTGTCCCTGCGCTCCGCCTCCTTCTCGTCTGCCCCGTGCGGGAGGACTGTGGCATGTCGGGGCTCGCATCCCTGAGCTTACTCCTTGTCGGCCCCACCATCTTCTCATAGCCCGTGTTCAGGTGGTTGGAGCTGGGTCACCGCACGGTGAGATCCGGGGGCCCGGACACACCACCAGGCAGCCTCAACGACCAGCCCGCGCCGCCGTTGCGGGCAGCCTTGTCGTCATGGCGACCGTGAAACAAGGGTGGCGAGCGTGCAGTCCAGGCAGTCTTGCGCCCTCCACGTGCCGCCCGCGCGCCCCTGAGCGGTGCTGACTTGCGAGTGATGTACTCTGCCACAGGATCTGGGCGTCGGGGTTCGGCTGGGTTTTCCGCTGCAGGACAGAGATCTTTAGTTCATTAAATAACATTATTCCAACAAAAAGTTGTTTTGTTCCTGGCCGGGAGAATGGTTGGGCTCAGCGTGTTCAACAACTCCTAAACACGAAGCCGTCCTGAACCAAAGAAAGCCAGTCCTGGCTTCACATTCTCTATAGAGCGCTATAGCGGCCACTACCACATTCCGGGACTGATGTCAGCCTATACGGCTGGAGTCTGCACCATTTCACGCCCATTCGTTTTAGGACTTCCTTGAGCTCCCTAACACCCACAATCGCCTCGCTTATCTTACGACATTAATTCCCGTTTCTCTGAACACAGATCTTCCTTTGGTTGCAAGTGAGTTCCACACCAGGAACACTCCAGTCCCTCCATTCCTGCCTCACCGTCCACAAATCCATGACTCCCCATGGGTTTTCCAGGCTTTTCCTCTGCCTTCTACTCCTAGCTCCTTTCTCTACTCCACATTAATTGATCACTCACTGGCAGTTCTATTCATCTGCTCGCTGGTCTAAATAAACACATGCGGAAACAAGTAAGTGCTGTCGTTGTTGTTTTGTAAGATTTTTCTCAAGTGGCATTTCTGCATTCCTGGCACTGTTTGCTGCTTAAGATGGTTTTTTATTCCTCAGCGCATATGAAATAGAAGACCACAAGTAGGATGCTTTGCTCACATTTTAACAGGTTGTACATTTCGTTTATCCATCTTTGAATTTAAAATCCACGGTATTGATGTTTGGCAAACACACACACACACACACACGAATAATTGCGACAATATCTTACTCTGTAGTCCAGATTGATCTTGAACTCCTTCCTTTCTCAGCCTCTCTATCCTGGGATTACAAGTTTTGGTACCATATTCAGCTGGCAAAACTTTATCCTTAAATGAATACACAACGTCGAAATGGAATATCTTATCTTTAATGTAAGCACTTTAATTCTGTATTATGCAACAATCAAGGAAGCGTGGGGATTACCTCTTTCTTTCTTGTTAACTTTTACCTGTAGTTTCTTTCCATCTGTCTGTAAAGCAAGTTTGGATCTATGGTCCATCCCTTGAAAATAAAATCTAGTCCCTCTCTCCCTTTAAACAGATTTTTATGTGGTTATTAATTGTGCTATTAATCATTGTCAATAAAATATTAAAGATAGCCTCAACATCAAGTACTAAGTTACAGGATTACTAGTGTCATGCAGCATTGGGGCCATTAATTTATTTTGAGTAAATTGTTAGTGATAATAGAAAATATTTCCTATTGGTGCTAAAAGAAAAATAAGCATAAATGTATTTCCTGAATCCAGTCCAATATTTAGTGTTATATGAGGTTTTAATGTCTACTTGTCACCTGAGTAGGGAGCCCTGAGGAACTGTCCTGAAATTAGTCTAAAAACTCTTCAATTTAGCTTCAGGAAAATTCTTAGAACAAGTCAGAAACCAGTCATGTTCTTTGCTAAAATATCACAAGAATAAACTTAGCATCTACATCGCTAATATTGTTGCTCTCTGAATTGGACTGGCATAGTTCACACTGTTCCCAGCACTACTGTCTACTAAGCACCTACTAGGATGGCCTACTAACTTCACAGAATTCAACCGCTCTCCTAGTTCAAAGCCCCCAGATCATACACATATCTCCCAGAACCAGCAGGGTCAGTTGTGACATAGCAATACTCCACTCCTTGATACCAACTTCTGTCTTAGTTACTTAGTTACTTTTCTATTGCCTTAAGGCAACTTGTAAAAGAATACATTTAATTTGGGGTTCATAGTTTCCGAGAGTAGTGAAGTCTGTGGCTGGCGGTCATAGTGGGGAAAGAGCGGCAGGGAGCAGGCATGCATCTACTGGAGCAGTAACATATTGAGAAAATAACCACAAGGCAGAGATAAAACCAACTGGAATGGCATGTTTTAGATGTGCTCTTTGGAACTAAGCTCCACAACTCTTCATTTTGATGGTTGTAGTTTTCTGTAATAGTTTCTATAGCAAAGAGAAGTTTCTTTGATGAGGGGTGAGGACCACACTTCTCTGTGGGTTGAAGGGCAGGTATTTAGAATGTAATCAGGGATTATGCTGTTTTAGTGAAGTAGCAGTTGTAGGTTTTCCTCCAAGATCCATGACTTCACTAGGCCTGTGGAGTTGGCTAGGGTCTAAAATCTGTTTAAAGACAAGCTGGTTACCAGGCACGTGTGCCACTACTATACCCTTAAACCTATTGTGCCATGCTGACCATCGTGGTCCATAGGCATCATAGCTGGGTAGGACTGGTGGTTGCCTCCCTACTTGGAAGTTTGCATGGTGCCTGATATTATCATGAAGGAGCCATTCAGGTCGTTTCCAGCTCTGGAGCCCCTGAAATGCATGGTGTCTTCAGCAATAGGGACTGGCTTTCTACCTTCTGGGATATCCAAGGGCAAGAGCAACAGCCTATAGGTTTGGGAACTCTTTTAGACAACCACAACTCAACAGGCTTCACATGCCTGGTGCGGGTTTTGTTAGATGGTCTTTGGCCACTGGAAAAAGCACTGGTAGCCCAGGTAGAAAATTTTCATCTAACTATATATGCGTATTTATATGCCGCCTTAACTATATTATAGGCATTTTAGGTTGTCTATGGTTCCTATGACTTTTTCAGATGTCCTTACTGTTGTTTTACCTCCTCTTTCTCCTTCCATATGTATTCCTCCTCTTTAATCAAAGCTTCATTTCCAATTTCCCCCGTCGGATCACTTATACCAGGTGGCTACTCCCCTTTCTATTGTTCCCTGAACCGAAACTCCTTTTCAATTTCTTCAGCTACTCCAGGATACATATTCACTTCTGGGCATTGGGCGCTAGGGGTTGTGAATCTTTTCTAGTTCCTTTCATTTATGTGAAATTGTCAAGATTTCATTTTTCTTTATATAAGACTAAAATTTTACAGTGCACATGTACCACATTTTCATCACCAGTTCTTCGATTGAAGGGTATTTAAGATGCATTCATTTCCTAGATGTTGTTAATAAAGTAGTCAGTAAGGTTTTATATTTTTCATGAAAAATGCAACTAAGCTATATAACCAGCAGATGGCAATAATGACCTATAAATCAGTATGTTAAAGCTTTTTTTTTTTTTTTTTTTTTTTTTTTACCCCAAACAAGCATTTCTTCGATCCTTCTCTAAACACTACTTCCGGATCAGCAGATCAGTTTAGACTTGTTGGTGACACTCCGACACTCCTCCTGTCTCTGCCTCTCAAGTCCTGGGAGTAGAAGCAAATACCATCCTGGCTGGGAAAATGCATTTTAACATGCAAAAAATTTACAGGCTTGTGCTAGATCAGTGCACAAAATATGAAAATTAGAGAAACTCCAAATATAACACCAAATAAAGACAATTCAAACTCATAAAGGTATCTTACCTGGGTTTAGTTTCCCAAATAAGAATGACCTCATTTTGTGTTACTGAGAGCCTTCCTTTCCTTTTAAGTTCAATATTTCTAGTTAGTTAGTTTGTTTGTTTGTTTGAACAAGTACACAGGCACAAACTTAAGCAGTTAGGTTCTAACTACATCTAGCTTGGTTATATGAAGCAAAGTATGTGAACAGTTCAGCCACCACAATTCTGAAAACTTTATAAACTTTCCACTCACTATTAAATCATTTAAAACAACTAGTTTCGTATAAATTAATATTCTGATGCAAAAAAATGGGATTTTGTTCATGCAGCTTCACAACTTCTTGTATGTTAAGGTGGGGTTTTTTTAGTTACATTTTTTAATTTTTCATACAATATGTTTTGAACACAATATTTTCTTTTCCAAATCTTCCCAAATTCTCTCTACCTCCCTATGAACCCAACTTCATGTCTTTTCTTTCCTGTGCCCTCTCCAAAGAAACTGAGGGGAAACAGAACAAAACAAAAGAAGACAAAAATTACACCTCACTCCTTCCAAAAAAAAAAAAAAACAAAAAAACAAAAAACAAAGGTCCACAAAAATTCCATTTTGCATTAGCCAACTACTCCTGTACATGGGGCCGGCCCTGGAAGGCAGTGTTCCTAGCAGGTATCAATCATGGATAGTTTCATGCTATTCCACCACACTAAAAAACCTACAAGAGATGGATGAATGTCTTAATAAATATTATCTATGAAAATTAAATCAAGATGAAATAAACAATTTAAACGACCTCATAACTCATTGTAGAGGTTATTCACCATGGTCATGTTGTTTTCATTCCAGAGATACGGAGTTTGTTCAACATGTCTAAATCAATAAATATAAATATAAATATAAATATAAATATAATATAACATAAACAAACTGGAAGACCAAACGTGCACAATCATCTCCTTAGATGTAGAAAAGGCTTTTGACAAAAATTCCAGAATTAGCTATTCACAAACATGATAACACAATTATAGGACTATGGTATCATTTAGTTTTCTTGTTCAATTATCCCCTTGAAAGAGATTGCCTACAGGTCCAAAGATAAAAATCAATCTCTTTGTTTCATAATGTGCTACAAGGCTTTTATCCAAAAAGACTGACTGACCAGCTGAACTGGCTTTTACCCTGAGACCCGCCTGCCTCAGTTATGCACCTTGATGCTAGTATATATATGCACATCTGGAAAGCTATTCTTTCTAGGTAATTTCAAATTTGTTTGTTTTTCTATAAAGATTTTCTTCTACATGTTGGCTCTACTAAAAACTGAAGTTGTGTATTTGATAGAGTACCTGTGTGTGGTCTCTCAGAACTTGCTGCCATGCCTTTTCAGATGCCTTTCTGAACTTAAGAGAGCAGAAGCTTATTTTGACTCCCAAGGCAAGTGGTGGGTGCTTGCTCATATCGGTACCAATAAACAGAAAGTGGGGTACAGGTGCCCATCTGGACCTCAGCTCTTGAGTTGGTACTGTCTTCTTCCTTCAGTGAATCACTTCCGGAAATGCCCTCACAAGCAACTTCCACCAGTGTATCACAGTAATGCTCTTGACAGTCAAGTTGACAATCCACCTTAACCACTATGGGTCAAGACTACCAGGCCTTTGTTTGGGACAGCAGAGTCCATCTCCATATAGATAATGACTCGTCCCCTCAAGACAAATACATAAGTTTAAAGTGCTTACACCAGTGAGCCATCTTCTCAGCCCCGGATTTGATATTCTTAATAAAGTGTGTGCACCTGGTTCAGACACATCAAGACAAATGTGACTTTTTGAATCTCTTCTGCATATGGTTATTTCTGCTTCTACTTCTTTGCTGTGTTGTGAAAGCCCAGTGGAGCTTACTCAGAGGCCAACCCCATGCTGTTTGAACATTGCAGTCACCAAAATTGTGTCAAGTAACCCTTCGATACTTTCTGACAACAGCAGAAAATAAACCAAGAGAGCAGAACTTTTTAAGATTCTGATAAAGTAAGAATATTTGTTTATAGTGTTACAGAGGACCATGGTTTTGAGCACAGATGGGATTGGCATCTCCATATCTGAGTAACCAATCTACGACTCATCTTTCATGCCTCAAACAGCAATGATGCATCTGCCGCACGAGTTCCTGCAAAAGTTAAGAGACTGCACATAAAGTCATAATACTGTCAAGGTCTTGTAACTTGTAGCAGTAATTGTTGTAACAATCGTTGTAACAAGGTCTTGTAACTTGTAGCAGTAATCCCCAGGCTTGGAATAAATTTTTTTTGCAGGGGGGGGGGGGGAAGAAGCCCAAGATCTAGTTATGACATTTTTTAGTGAAGGAAAAGAGATACAAAAGAAGTAATATAACTTGATAGCCCAGGTGTCAAAGCTTTGAGACATCAGAAATAACTATTTGAAGAAAAATGAGGTACAAAGAATATTCTAGGGTGTCCCTCTCCCTTAATTCCAACATAAAACTTACCTGATACTCAAAAGTTTTGAAAGTGAATAAATTAGACCTACAGAATTAAAATAAAAGTAAAAGGAGTGTGCACTTGTTGTGTGTGAGTGTGTGCATGTGCATCTGTGTCAATAGCTTTCATGACAAATAGTTACAGCACAGTATACATGCTTCGAGTGTGTAATGCAATAATGTCAGTATATCTACAGCTGTGTGACCAGCACCATTCTTTCAGCCCACACTCTACTATGATTGACATAAACCCCACAGCCATTAACAGTCCTTTCTGCCTCTGTCTTCTCTCTGCTTTCTTTATCTTCAGATACTCCTGGGCTGTACATTTTGTATAAACAGGATTATGCAGTGTGTAGTTATTTCTGGCTGGCTTGTTTTACTAAGCATCATGTTTTCAAAGTCTCTCCACACTGTAATGTTTTCTTTATTCCATTGTACGGGTGCATATCATTTTATTTATCTACTCGTCTTTGATGGGCATTTCCATTCTCCCATTTTGCCTGTAAAGACTTATGGGACTGGGAATGCTGGGTTATTGGCAACTTCATGTTTAGCCTTTGCGTGAGCAGCCAGATATTTTCTAAAGTGGCCATCCCATTTTCCATGCCCACATTCAATATATGAGGGGGTGGTGGTGTTTTCCCACATCCCTGCTGAGGCCTTATATCCATCCTTGTGAGCACAGCTATCCTAGAGACATGCAATGATTTGGTGCTATTGTTCTGCTAACAAACTTAGTTTTTTAGAAAAGTTTCAGGTTCACAGGAAAAGTTTGCAGAAGCAGAGTTTCTGTAGTACCTTTTCTGTCAACCTCCCACATACATTCGCCTATCATTAACATCTTAGATGAGTGCAGTTCATGTGTTATAACTGGTGAGTCAAGGGAGATGTACTCTTGGTAACCAGTCTCTAGTTGGCAGTAGAGGTCATTCTTAGAGTTGTCCAGTCCCACATGATTTGACAAATGCATAATTTCTCAGACCACCATTTGAGTATTGTAGCAGAATTGTTTGGCTCTGTTCATTCCCTACCCACTTCTCCTCCCCAAACCTGGAAGACATTGAAATGCTTACAGTGTTGGTAATATTCCTTTATCTAGAATGTCTCATGGGTAAATGCTTTGTAACTCTTTCCTGATATCCTTTTAGCTTAGCAAAAAAGCATTTCCAATTCATCCATGTCTTCTCACAGCTTGGCAGTGTCTCTCTTCTAATTCCTCTCATCCTCTGTTTTCTTCCACCTCTTTATCATCTTCCTCTTCCCCTTGTTCTTTTTTCTTTTTCTTAGTGCCTCCTTTCCTGCCACATCACTAAGGCTCTACCCAAGGACTTGTGCACAATGGACCATATCTACATCTACGCTGCATTCCAGTCTGACACATTTCAATCACTGAATAATAGCCTGCTGTGCGGAGGGTGGGCATGCTGTCATCTGCTCATCTAGTCACTTGTTGAAGGACATCTTAATTGTTTCCAAGTTTTGATAATTATTTTTTAAAAGCTGCTATAAATTCACATGAAAACTTTTGCATGACATCGGACCAGATCATTTGGGCAGTAGCTAAGAAAGCATAATAATTGTATGATAACAGGATACTAGTGTGTGCAGAAACTGCAAACGATTATTGTGTCTGCACCATTTTTATTTCCCCCAGTGACAAACAGGCGTCCCTTCTCTCAGTCTCCACACTGTAAGAGCGTTACCAGCATTTGGTGTTGTGACTGGTGACCAGTGCCACTTACGTTGTTTTTTAATGTACGACTCACTAACTATGTAATGTTGTATGTCTTTCCATGTACGACTCACTAACCATGTAATGTTGTATGTCTTTCCATGTACGACTCACTAACCATGTAATGTTGTATGTCTTTCCACGTACGACTCACTAACCATGTAATGTTGTATGTCTTTCCACGTACGACTCACTAACCATGTAATGTTGTATGTCTTTCCACGTACGACTCACTAACCATGTAATGTTGTATGTCTTTCCACGTACGACTCACTAACCATGTAATGTTGTATGTCTTTCCATGTACGACTCACTAACCATGTAATGTTGTATGTCTTTCCATGTAATGTTGTATGTCTTTCCATGTACGACTCACTAACCATGTAATGTTGTATGTCTTTCCACGTACAACTCACTAACCATGTAATGTTGTCTGTCTTTCCACGTACGACTCACTAACCATGTAATGTTGTCTGTCTTTCCACGTACGACTCACTAACCATGTAATGTTGTGTGTCTTTCCACGTACGACTCACTAACCATGTAATGTTGTATGTCTTTCCACGTACGACTCACTAACCATGTAATGTTGTATGTCTTTCCACGTACGACTCACTAACCATGTAATGTTGTATGTCTTTCCACGTACGACTCACTAACCATGTAATGTTGTATGTCTTTCCACGTACGACTCACTAACCATGTAATGTTGTATGTCTTTCCACGTACGACTCACTAACCATGTAATGTTGTATGTCTTTCCACGTACGACTCACTAACCATGTAATGTTGTATGTCTTTCCATGTAATGTTGTATGTCTTTCCATGTACAACTCACTAACCATGTAATGTTGTATGTCTTTCCATGTACGACTCACTAACCATGTAATGTTGTATGTCTTTCCATGTACGATTCACTAACCATGTAATGTTGTGTGTCTTTCCATGTATGACTCACTAACCATGTAATGTTGTATGTCTTTCCATGTAATGTTGTATGTCTTTCCATGTACGACTCACTAACCATGTAATGTTGTATGTCTTTCCATGTACGACTCACTAACCATGTAATGTTGTATGTCTTTCCATGTACAACTCACTAACCATGTAATGTTGTATGTCTTTCCACATGCTTATTTTCCATCTCAGTATCCTCTTAGAAAATGGGTGTTCGGCCTTATTTGCCTGTCTTTGTTGCATTTAAAAATGTCTTCTGTATTATGAATGAAAACCCTTTATCATATTTGTATTTGGAAAAAAAAATTTAGTCCCAGTCTGTGCCCACCATGTTCATTCCTTTAATATTGCTTATCATTTTTTTAAAAAAAAAGGTTTTAAATTTTTGCTGGCACATGTGTCTGATACGCATGTGTGTGCTTGTATGTGTGTGAGCACGTATATGCATGGGGGTGCATACGTGAGATGCACGTGTGAGGAGGATGTAAGGTGTCCTTTTCCTTAGCCCCCCCCCCCACTTCATATATTGAGGTGGGGTCTTTCATGTGAACTCAGAGAGCTCTCTGGTTTGGCCTGTCTAGCTACCAGCTTGCTCACTGGATCTTGCCTCTGCCTCGTTATGGTTGGATTATAGGTGGCCTCATGCCTAGTCAGAATTTTCACGGGAGCAGAAGATGATGCAAAGTCCAGTCCTTAAACTTCATGCAGCAAGTGTTTTATGCACTGAGCACATCCTCAACACAAGGAGCCTTCATCTCAACATAGTCCATTGGATTACACTATTGTGTTAATGAAACACACTTTTGGTGTTGTATTATATAACATTAAAACATACAAATGCAAAACAAAGTTGCCTGCTGTGAAGGCAACTTTTTCCTGCCAATCTGGAATCAATTGGAAAGAGGGAATCTCAGTTGAGAAAATGACTCCACCAGAATGCTCCATGGACAAGCCTGTGGTATGTTTTCTTGATTGGTGGGGGAGGGTCCAGCCCATCATGGGTGGGGCCATCCCTAGGCTGGTGGTTCTAGGTGCTATAAGAAAGCAGGCTGAGCAAACCATGGGGAGCAAGCCAGTAACAGTACCCCTCTGTGACTTTTCAATTCGTGCCTGCAGGTTCCTGCCCTGAGTTCCCTAGATGGTGGTCTGTGAACTGTAAGATGAGATGAACCATTTCCCCTCCAGCTGCTTCTGCTCATGCTGTTTTACCACCACAGTAGAAGCATACTTAAAACACACCTGGATTTTTCTCTTCTATTATCCTGTGAAAGCTTTATAACTTCATATTTTATGTTTATAGACAGCATTTCAATTTAACTTTTATAGATGTAAGGTGTGTGTGTGTGTGTGTGTGTGTGCGTGTGTGTCTAAGTCACTGTTTTGTATATGGTCATTACACTGTTTGCTTCTTGATTAATTATATAAACCAGCTATAATGTTGCTTGGCTATGCTGCAAGGCTCTCTATCTAGTGCTAGTCACTTTTTACAACCTGATGTCGCACTGTCTATTTTACGGAGGCTCTGCAGGGAGCTTCAAAGTGAGGCACAGCTGCTCCTTTGACTGACTTCATCAATATTGAGGTAGCTTAAAGTATCTTTTCCCTTTTCTGTATAAACTTTAAAATAACTTTGTTTATAGAAACAAAGCACTTGCTAGGGTTTCAAGTGAAATTGTGCTGAACTGATTGTTCGAAGTTGTTTAATGATATCTTGACAATATGAATTTTTCATAAAAATGCCACCATGAGCACATCTGCCAACCCAATTTAGTTTCTAGTACCCTTTCCCCACTTAAAGGAGCCTAGACTCCTTCTAGAAAAGCCTGGCATGGAAGGTATAAGAAAAACCTGAAACAGCTCATAGTAGCAGGAACTGAAGAATGTGTAAAAATAAATCAATATATGCTATCAATAAGAGAAAAGATCTTAATGATTAGATCTGGAACAATGGAGGATTAAAATAATTATAGATATGTTATAACCACTGATGAATTGGAATATTTTTTGTCCTGAAACACCCAAACAAGCTGAGGAGCTGTATAAATGGAACATGTCATCCTGAAGTAAATCTGTATTGAAAGAAAATTCTATTCTATTGCTAGGCCAATTGACAAAATTATAAAATAGATTATAGGTCATTGTTAGATTTCTTTCAGTTTCCAAAACTACTATGGTTGGGGGGTTTTTTGGGAAAAAAATATGCTTTTAACTACTTTGGGAATTGGGCCACATGTTAAACATAGTCTCCATCATTTCAGAAGGCAGTTTCTGTGCCGTGCACATCTGTTCACATGTCCCACTGTGTGTAAGACTCAGTGCACGAGTGGCAAAGCAAATGTGGCTTAAGGCTAAGATTGGAGAATCTAAATAGAGAGCGTACAGGATCTCTTATGCTTACAACACCTCTCTGAAGTGTGAATTCTTCCAAATAAGAGTCTTGAAGGTGTGAATTTAGCATACACTATAACAAAATGCTTGCAAGCACAAAGTATAACACCAAGTATTCTGACGACCTGTTGTATGGAAGGTGACTAAGACTTTGAATTTGGGCTAGTCCTACTTTGGTTAGCCCCTTTGCTGTACCATCACCACGTATACCATTGCTCATGGCTTAGATAAGGCAGGAGTTCTAAGATACAAAGATTCAAGTTCAGGGTTAATTGATATAGGAAACATAATCGTATGTCCCTGAGGGTTCCTGGAATGGAATAAGTGAGTGGAGAGAGCTGAATACTGGGAAGGGAGAAAGGTGAGGCTATGAGGACAGTCTTCCTTAAAGAACAACCCCCACAGACTTGCATCATAACCCAGAGCCATATCTGGGAATGGCTAAGTGAGCTACAGGTAAGTCATCTAACCCTCCTCTTTTTATCTGGTGAGAATATACAAGCACCAAAAGTCACGGTGTGCAGATAATAAAAAGTGTAAATGTGTGCGTGTATATATAAATACCACACCATTCTTAGCAACAACAAAAAACTAGTATCCACACAGTCATGCTTCTGTACAATTTGGGATAATATATAATTTCAGCTGTTTACAAATACGATGTTATGCATCAAATATTACATAAGGTTGATAATACATTTCTGGCAGAAATAAATATATTGCACTTAAACAGAACTTTGTTAAATGTTACTTCATAGTATTAGGCTTATAATTTTTTCCCCCATAAAACATTTCCCATGCCCTTCCCCCACCCCGCACACTGCATTACAGTGACTTTTCCACGCAATTCATTAATCAAATGAAGACACAGCAAACAGGGAGACTGTGACAGAGTCTACTGAGCAAGTGTTACAGAATCTTATACTTTAGCAAATAAAAAAGCCTTTTCAGATTTCTGAAAAAAGTTTAAAGCAACTAAATGCAGTGTCTTTGTGCCAGAAGTAAAGTAAAATACAAGAAATTGTATCTTTTGTCCAGATTCAGTATTACACACACACACACACACACACACACACACACACACACTATTTTCCTTGCAGGATGCTTTCTTAAAGGGGTAAGATATTGAAGTTATATTAGAGAGGGACAGATAAAGAAAGCTAGAAAATGCTTTTTCTATTATTAATGCATCAAATATTCATAAATGTGCCTTTGTATGATTAAGCTTGCAGAGGAAAGGTGTTTTGGTATTTTATAACTGGTGTAGAATAGTAAGCTGCGACAAGGGGGCTTTTCTACTTGCTTAAAGTTTTTAAAGTGTGTTATCTTCCCTTTGGTGTTTATAACAATGCCTTCCATTCTAAAACAATATGAAAATGAATATAAAACCCAGCCTTCCCTAAGTAGCTCTATAGAAGAACAAATTAAATGTTTTATCTTTTGTCTGCTGCTTTGTCAGAGTGAGCATTGTTTGGTTTGCAAGAATTATCAGTTCCCTGTCCAATTAATAATGGAAGTGGTTTTTCTTACTCTATAGACTACAGGATAGATAAGAACATGAATTTAGACTCAGTATCTCAGCCTGCTCATTAGTGACTAAACCACCACCAAGCTTACCCACCTATCGAATGGAGTGGGAAGTCCTCTCATCTGTTTATTTGTTAGCAATTCTTTTCAACATAATTGGCCCTTACATAATCAATGCAGCTTGAAAAGTGAATCTGAAATCAAGAAACAGGATAAATATTCTAACACCTCCCTGAAATGCTCATAGGCAGTGTGAGACATGAGGTCTCACTTCTAAGAATATTTCTTGAGTTTGTAAAGGATTCAGTTTCCTTTTGGTTTGTTTTTTTGAGGAGGAGCAGTTTACTATTGTATCTGGAGAAGCAAAGGGGCAGACATGTATCCAGTGGTTAGGGAAGTAAGATCTTAGAATGCCCCAGAAATCAATGCAGCATTTACACAAGGCTTCTGCTAGATGATGAACCTGTACGGAGAGCCTTCTCTGTAGTACTCACCATACATGCTGATAACCTTCTAGACAAGACTCCAGTATTACAAGCTGACAGGCCCAGGAATGGAGCAGAAAGCCACTGAGCTAAACAACGTTACCTGACAACTGTTGATACGTTACATACAACTGGAAGTATTTCCACATGAACTGCTAAGGACCGGAACTGAGTGGGATGCTTTACTTAATAAAGAATGAGCACTCCACAACTTGAAATTATTGAGGGATATGAGCAAGTCCAATAAAGCTCAGTAAAGCAAGCCTGACCAGGCGTCTTCAACAGCACTATATTCGGCCATGCTATTTTTTTTTCCCCCACAATGTAATATCCATAAGGAAGCCCTGAATTATTCCAAATGCTTATGAAGTCTTGGTCATTTTTATTCAATTGGATTTATCAATTAATATCTAATTATTGCCATCAGTTTTGGTGGAACAGACTTTGAGATTTTAAGTGATAAATTCCCTAAGGATTAATAAAAATTGGCAGCAAGAATAAATCAGAAAGGCACAGGTGGCCCCAGGCTCAAATGCCAGTCACTCACATGGTGCTGTTTCTTGTCTGGTTTATGTAATACAAACAGGAGAAACAAACACCCAGTGAAGACTTTTAGGAAGAACATTTTCAAGAACCTGCTTTGCTGTCCATCATGTATTTCAGTGAGTTTCATCCTCATGTTGCCTAATTACAAGCAAAATTATAAGGTCAGGAAATACCAGCAAAAGATTATATTTAACAGCAATTTAAAAAAAAAAAACTACTGTGAGGCAAGCCAATTCAAAAACCTATAAAAACAATATTAAAACAATTCTTTCATTCTCATGGAAAAGAAAACACAGGCATGCATTTAGAATCTCATTTTAGAATCTCATCATATACCAGGGGAGAAATGAGGGGCACCCTGCACAGTTGTACCTTGGTTTTTTTTTTTTTTTTCTGCTTTAAACAGTAGCACTTTATTCCAAGGTACTTTTGCAAAAGGCCAATTATTAAATATCAATCTCCTATCTTGCTTTATGGGCATTTATTTTAATCATCACTCACAATGGGTTTTTAAGAGAAATGCACATCTATATTTTGTCTGGAAACCAACTACCTGTGGATACTGCTACAAGACACACAAGAAGCTGGATTCACCTGCAGTGTCTGACATAAGAGTTTTAAATAGTTTTGTTAACAGCTCATGCTTCTTTGTAAGTAAACTATGGTCTTTTGGTGGAGAACATCAAGTGCAAAAATCTAAAACCAGAATCCCACACTCAGGCTGGGAATGAGGCCTTCTTTCATAGACTAGACTTGGCTAGAAAGTCATCCCATATGGAAAAGCCTAACATTAAAGCTACCAAATAAAACTCCATAGTGATGTGGTAAGTGTATTGCATTTACGACTAAATACACGTCTACTGTCAGGAGTGCTATTTCCCATATCTCCGAGCAATTCAATATTTTTGAAGTAAGATCAAAGTAGAATAGAAACTTTATATATAAAAAAAATTGAAACCAAAAGAAGTTCAGGCTACCTGCATGGTCACATCTTATAGGTAGAGCACACTGTCTTCAAAGCTGAATGTCTAATGACTTTAATAAATCTAATCTACCAGGAAAACATACTCTTGCAAAATACAAGATGTGTTACCCTGACTGTAAATGCTAAGATACATGTTGCACAAAAATAACATAGTGGTTATATTGAAGTAAAACATAAGCTCTAGTTTACACATAAAAGGAAAGCTTTTAAGAAGATAGCAGAAATTGGATGAAGCTCTTCTTTGCTGGTAAGAACTGTTAGTGTTTTTTGTCAGAGAGTCATTTAATTAACATGCAGTTTCATATTAGGGACTGGGGAAAATGGAAAGAAGTCTGTAAATGTATTACAGTAAACCAGCTACAGGACAAGTCCATGCCCATAACAGTACATGAGAGTGTGGTAAACCATGCAAATGGAGAATGGCGGTCGGCAAATCCCTGACAATGATGGAAGTAGTAATAAAGCAGATTTAAATATAAAATATCAGAGCTTGGCCCAGTGTGTTTTAATATGCAAAAGGCCTCTTGACCCTGAAGTGCAAATGAAGAGGACTTTGGTTCCTATGGCAGAGAAATTCCCCTCAGGAGAGAGTAAACAGATAATGATTGTGTGAGGGAGAACCATCATCATGCATGGGCTCTGGACAGGTCCTCAGTGGCCATGTCACCAGCCTGTTAAGGATGCAGCCCCTCAAAAGCCAACCTCTTTGATAATGAGAGAGCTCCTTGCTTTAAAATAGCATATAGAGAGTTTTCACCACATAATTGCAAATTTGTTGAAAGAAAAAGAATTATTAGGTTAAAAAAGAAAAAAAAGTAAAAGAAAGGGGACGGAAGAAAGAGTTTATGGTGTCACAGCCTGTGGATATGGCAGGAACTTGGTAAGGGCATTACCACATATTCATTTATGCCACAGGATGCACTAGCACCATCTCTGCCTCTTCTGTATCGAACTGGCACAAAGGAAACTAAACATGCTTAAACTACAGCACTACAAACATATCACTATTGGCTTCCATTTCCTATTGGGAGAAATGGACTTGAGTTAGTCATGTCAATATGCTATATAGTATTGCCTTCTGGATGATGCTTTGAACCTGTTGAAAGCAGAAAGAAACCTCTACGCATGGATTTTATATAGTACAGCATCAACAGAACTTTTAACTACTAGAATTATTAAGTTTTCTGGGTAAACTGATATCCTGTTAATTGAAGGAGTATGCTGGCTAAACTTCACACTGATTCTCTCCTGGGTCTGACCACAGATGAATCTTGGCCCATGGTGCACTCTCTTACAAGTAGGTTTTTCATGAGTCCAGCTCTCCTCTTTAGTAAGTCCTGTGTTTCCTGGAGAGTTCTTGCTCCAATACCCCACTTCCCACCTACCCATCCCCCTCCTGTATTTTCATAGCCATTTGCACATTCTGTACCTAGCTCCCCCCACTCTCAGAAGAATCATACAAATGGCGTCATCACAGCAGAAGAGTGGCGAAGTCCTTGAATGGCAGCGTAGGGCCCCTGCTGGAAGTAGTGATGGTATCTAGGCATGTGGAATGAGGGGAATGTGGGACCACTTCCCTGCATGGAGCTGGCAATTGCAGATGGGGTCAGAGGCATTCCCAGGCGGCTATAGGGTGGCAGAGAACCCTGTATAGGGTGAGGAATTGGTGTCGCTATAGATGCTGTACTGGTGCCAAGAGCAGTCAGGGGCTGTGGATGCTGAAATCCAGGAAAACTGGAAGATGATGATACCCAGGAACTGAGAGACAAATTGTCAGATGTTGTAAAGGCTGATCCTGGAAGAAAAACGTTCATTAGACTCAAGCTGCTACTTCAGTATACTAATAAAGAACAAAAAGTTTATTGTCTTTTGTTGTAGTTGTTAGTTGTTGCTGCTGATGGGTTGGCTTTTTTTTGTTTATTTGTTTGGTGTTTTTGTTTTTTTTTTTATTTTGAGACAGGGTTTCACTATGTATCTCTGGCTATCCTGCAATTCACCATGTAGACTAGGCTGGCCTCAAACTCACAGAGATCTTACCTGCCTTTGCCTCCCAAGTGCTGGCATTAAAGGAATGTGTCAGCACATCCAGCTTAAGATCATTTTAAAAAAGAAAAAAAATGCCAATGCTCCATACCCAAGAGTAGTTAGGCAATACGAACTGATTTTTTTTTTTTTTAAGAACGGGTTGGAGAGTTGACTCAGCAGTTGAGAACACTGTTGCTCTCCCAGGGGACCCAGGTTCATATCCCAGTACCCACAAGGCTGCTCACAACCATCTGTAACTCCATTCTTATGGGGATCTGATGCCCTCTTCTGACCTCTACAGATACCAGGTACACACATGGAACATATGCATTCATACAGGCAAAACACCCATATACATAGATACTATATGTATATATCATAATCATAAAAATATTTTAAATAATATAAGTATTATAAATAAAATAAATACAAAAAAGAAAGAAAAGAATTCAAAACTGTATGGTTAAAAATGTGAGTGTAAATCTGGGAAGCATTTGGAGAAGCTTGGTGAATGAGATCATAATATGCTATATGCTAAAGAAATTCTCAAACATGGAGGGCAGATCCAACTTCCTAGATGAGAAGGCATCATTTACTTCTAATATGGAAGGAAGAATTTACTAAACAGAAAAATACTCAACTGACTGCACAGCCTACATATTCCAGAGTGGCTGAGCAGTGGCGCTTTGATCTCCAAATATTAGCAGCACCTCTAAAAAAAAAAACGGTGGCTATGACTCAGAAAAATTCACCTTTTCCCAAAGCCATCATGAGAACCATAAGAATAAACTCTTCTTCATCAGTATTCAGAAGTTGAAACCAGAGGGAATGCTGGCTGAATTGTCCAAGTGAGTAAGGATGCCTTCCTTTCAGTGAGTTATAAAGAGTGTCCTGTGCTTTCACTAATAATGTTATTTGGTATTTTAGGCACACACACACACACACAGAGGATAGAGATTTGCTCCCCACGTGAGCATCCTAAGCCCCACGGTGGGCTGCCACCGGCCTCCCTGTCTCCTCCTTCTCTCTATTCTTGCTTCCCATGTGCTATCTTCTCTTTGAGCTTTCTGCCCAGGGAAACTTTGCTTAGTTCTTTAGTGTTTTGTGTGTGCACGCTCACATTTGTAGTGTGTACTGGACAACCTCAGATGCTGCTGCACCCCCCCTTTTAAATATAGTCTTTTATTATTCTGGAGTTCACTCAGTGGGATAGGCTGGGAAGCCAATAAGCCCAGAGACTTGTCTGTCTTTGCTTTCCAAAATATAGGAAATTACAAGAGACTGAGCCCTTTGTTTAGATTTTGCTTCAACTCTTAAGGCCAGTGATGGCCCTTTGTCAGAACAATCCTTCTTAAAGTGTTCTTCATTTTGAACTGATCCTAATAAAATATCTCTAGTTTTCAAATAAGAAAGCTGAGATTCAAAAATAGTATGAAATTGTTCCAAAGTGTGGTTGGTGACTCTTTGGCAGTAAGTCACAGAGAAGCCCACCACTATCCTGATTCAAAGGTTCTGTGTCCTGTTACTAGGAAAACACACCTCAGGCAGAGTAGCTATCAAGAGAATTAATTTGGCATAATGAGAATCGGCACTGCAGACCGCCTCTTCTGAAAAGGCTCCAAGTTGTTGGCTTGTGTTCCCAGAGATCCAGACACTCCACCAACCCTTGTCATTCACTGTCAAGTCCTCTTGACTCTAGCAGCGCCACACCTTCAAATGATGCATGGCCTTACCTCGATTTGGTGCTGTCTGACTCTCCTCCCCAAGTACCTCCTCTTCTCCATAGGTACGGATGGGTGACCGGGCATAGGAATGCTTCTGGATCAGACTCTCCACACTCTCCCTGTAGAACATAGGGATACATCACAGGTTCACTTCAGACAGGAACTTAAGGGTAATTCATGGGTCTATTTTCTCAGCCAAAGGGAAAGATAACATTTGGACCTTGTGTGTTCACCTGCTGTGCAGACACTTCTGGGGCATGAGTTCAGATGCGTAAGAGCAAATAAATACAACTAAACATAAAAAGAAGGACAGAGCAATGAAATGTGGTCATGGGAATATGGAATTTAATTAAGCAAAAATTAATGCAGGAATTTACTCTAGGGTGGCAATGAATATTATTAACTTCAGCAGATAATGACTCAAAACAAGTATGAGGTGATTCAAAGGTACTAGATCGAGATATGATTAAATATTGGGAAAAGTTCAGAGTATCAGTCATTAAGTGACTGTATTCACTAACAACACAAATGTGAAGAGCATATGGCTACATGGACAGTTTGAATAATAAATGTAGTAAAATCTTTGTTGTGCTGAAACTGAAGAGTACAGAAAAGCTGTGCAGGGAACATAAACAGACATTAAGAAATTGAGGCCCACATTTTCTGTATCCATTCCTCTGTTGAAGGACATCTGGGTTCTTTCCAGCTTCTGGCTCTTATAAATAAGGCTGCTATGAACATAGTGGAGCATGTGTCCTTGTTATATGTTGGAGCAACTTTTTGGTATATGCCCAGGAGTGGTATAGCTGGGTCCTCGGGTAATACTATGTCCAATTTTCTGAGGAACTGCCAGAGCAGACACCAAACCCAGAAACTATTGCAGATGCCAAGAAGTGCTTGCTGACAGGAGCCTGGTAAAGCTGTCCCCTGAGAGGCTCTGCCAGAGTCCGACCAATGCAGATATGGATGCTCGACGCCAACCATTAGACTGAGCCCAGGGACCCCAATAGAGGAGTTAAGGGGAGAACTGAAGGAGCTGAAGGGGTTTGCAACCACATAGGAAGAACAACAATATCAACCAATCAGACCCCCCAGAGCTCCCAGGGACTAAACCACCAACCAAAGAGCACGCATGGAGGGACTCATGGCTCCAGCTGCATATGTAGCAGAGGATGGCCTTGTTGGGCATCAATGGGCGGAGAGGCCCTTGGTCTTGTGAATATCTAATGCCCCAGAATAGGGGAATGCTAGGGCAGTGAGGAGGGAGTGGGTGGGGAGCACCCTCATAAAACCAGGGGACATGGGGAATGGGATAGGGGATTGCAGAGGGAAAACCGGGAAGGGGGACATTTGATACATAAATAAATAAATAAATAAATAAATAAATAAATAAATAAAATAACCAATTTTTTAAAAAAAATAAAGAAATTGAAGCCCTATCAAAACAGATACATTGTCTTTGTACATGGTCTTCCAGGAGTGCAAATACCTCTTTCAAAAAAATAGCTGTGACCTAAAGAAAACACCAAATTAATAACCAAAGATCCAAAAAAGGAATATTTTTTAATTGTGCAGCATGAGAAAGGAAAAGCCAAATACCCAACTGCATACTGAAGAAATAAAAATAATAAATCCAATGTCATAGTTACTATTCTAAATGTAACATTTGACATTTCACATAGATGTATGTATACTTGTGAAAAATACTATCTAATTAACAGTGTCTGGGTTAAAAGGTTACATACCCAGAACAGTGTAAGGGGTCTTATTCCCAGATAACGGGGACGTTTCCATGTCTGCACTTTCTGCTGTCTTTTTAAATCTCTATTTGCAGATCTTCATACTGAAGCTAGCACTCCCTAATTGTTGTCCCTGTATATTAAAATCTTGAAATTAGTTTTTACCAGTATCTCAACTTTATTTTTCTTTTTCAAAATTGTATTGGCAATTCTAGCTCTTTTATTTCCATACAAATTTTATTGATTTATTTTTTTTCAAGCTCACTAAAATCTTAATCAGGATTGTGTCTGAGATGTACATCAATTTATGGAGAATTGATATTGATAATGTTGAGTCTTTTTCAATCCATGTATAGTATGTCCTTCCATTTTTTAGAACTAAAATTAAATAGATTTAAATATACACACCTAACATATCTGAGCCACATTTATCTCAAAACATTTCAGGTTCTGCTAAATGCTTTTTAATTTCATATTCCAATTCTTCCATGTATATTAGATATAAATGTAATTTTCTTTGGTATGCTGGTTTTGGATCTGATAGCTTTGCTAACACTCCTGTTTGTCCCAGCAGCTCTTTTAAAGATTTGCATTTTGTGTGTAATCATGCTATCTATGACCTGAAGTAACTTCAGTTTTTTCCTTCTGTTTGTTATAAATGTTATTTTAATTCTCTACAGTTTACTGTATGTTCATAATTACCCATACAGTACTGAAGAGTAGCGAGCTCTCTCACTCTGTGGACAACGTGAATGCCTAGGATTTGGTAGACGTCCTTCATAAGACTTGGTCTTTGGTCCCTTCTCATCAAATGTTGCTGAGAGAATTTTTTAAAATCATGAACAGATTTTGCATTTTGGTTTTGATTTTGATTTTTCTTCATCTACTAAGATAACCAAATAATTTCTCTCTCTCTCTCTTTTTTAGTATTTTTTAAGTTTTTGTTGGTTGAACATCTAATGTCAATCTAACTTTATGTTTCTGAAGAACTTCTAAATTAGTCACATTAATATCCTTCTGTTGAACTCAATCTCCTAGAAATATTTTCAACAATTGTCCCATGTATATTCAAAAAGGAATATTAGGATCTAATTTTCTATTTTATAATAATATCTTTCCTCAGTCTTACTCTTAAGGTAATGATGTCCTTGTAGCTTCATTTTTAAAGTATTCTTGGTGTCTTTTCCTGCTGTTGTGATAAAATACCCTTACCAAGGCATACTAAGAGTGAGTGAGCGGCTTTATTTTACCTCACAGTTCAAGTCCAACATGACAGGAAAGTAAAGATAGGTTGAACCTGGAGTAACAGGTCATATTGTAGATGCAGTCAGAAATAAGAGATGCATGCAGGCTACTCCATTTACAGAGTTCAGGATCCTGGCTAGAGGATGGTGTCACCCACAGTGGATGGGTTTGCAATTAATGTAATTAAGAAAATTGCCCCACAGGTATGATCAGAAGCTTATCCTAAGGGATTGTAGGTCCTGTCAGGTTGATCATTAAAATTAACATCAAATATCCCCTCAATTCTGTTCTCTAGAAGAGCTTGGGTATTTTTGCTATTATACATGCTTTACATATTTCATATAAGTCATGGGGGGGCATCTTAGCCCCCTATGGGAATGTTAATTAAAAATTTACAGCTATCAAATTACCTCTTTCTTCTTGAGTGATATTTGATGGCTTTTTCTTCAAAAATGTATATACCTCATTCAAATTGTTCAAACTGTAAGTGTGTTGATTGTTGTACTATGCGACACCATCTTTTATTACTCCTTGTCTTAGCTTCTTATCTTTTGCTGTAGTAAAATACTCTGACAAAAGCAACTTAAAGGAGAAAGGGTCTTATCTCAATTAAAGACAATCCCCTATAAACATGCCATAGACCAACATGATTTAGACAATGCTTCATGCAGAATCCCTTTCCAGGAGATTATAGATTATTCAGGCTATACATATACAGCAATGTTGTCCCTCATGTTTAATGAGAGGGATTCTGTTTTCTTTCTGGTCAGTTTGAGTGGAGGATTGTCCGTTTTATTTATATCTATATTAATGTCTCACTGTTTTCCTCCCCTTGCTTTCCACTGTTTTCCCCCTATAACTTTAAATCTGATTTGTTCATCTTTGCCTAGTAAATTTTTTTGGTGTTTTGTTTTGTTATGTGATTGAAGATGAGGGTCATTAGCTTTATCGATTTCTTCATTTATAAAGAAAGGCTACTCAGGAGTGATTTACCAGCATCTCACATGTTTTCCTTTACTTTCAGTCCAAAGCCTTCTAGAACCCTCTGGATATTTCCCTTACATACACCTGCTTTACAAATATTTTACAAATATTTAGGGATCTTTCAAAACTTCTTCTTGTTAATCCTCTCTCATACAGTTCCTTTGTGGTCAGACATAGGTTTCATAGGACTCGAGTGTGTTTAACCTTATTGAGCCTGGTTTTATCGTACAGATCTCAGTCTTCCCAGTACTTGTCTGTCACTTATGCAGAAGGCATAGTCCACTGAAGGGGATGCTATCTAACTGTAAACTGGGTCAGGCTGGTTAACAGAGCTGTTCAAATATTCTGACTTTTTTCTCATTTTTGCCTACTTACTCTGTCAACTATTGAGAGAAGGACATTGAAATTTCCTACTCTGATTATTTTTGTCTGTTTCCTTTTCAGTCCTGTCAGACCCGGGGTTCTGGATGTATAAGCAAGCATAAAAAAGCACCCTAAAACTCACATTTTATACAAGTCAAACCTGATTTGATGTTAGTACAGCCACTCTAGTTTTCTTCTTTTTCTTTATTGTTTTTTTTTTTTTCTTTTTGAGACAGGATTTTACATAGCCCAGAATGTCATAGAACTCCCAAACCACCTTCCTCCACTTCCCACGTGTGGGAACTTGAGACTTGTATCACCATGCCCAGCTAGTTTGCTCTTCTTTTAATGTTATATTTGCTCCCTATGCTTTACTTTCAGCTCATGTCTTTATAATTTAACCACCCAAAGGCCTCTGCCTTTCAATAAGTGTGCTTAGCATATACGCAAGTGATGCTCCTGGTTGACTGTTGGTAGCTTCTATTGTCTGCAACTTTGTTTTGTTTGCTTGGTTTGGTTGGGTGTGGTTTGGTTTGGTTTGGCTTGGTTTGGTTTGGTTTGGTTTGGTTTGGTTTGGCTTGGCTTGGCTTGGCTTGGTTTGGCTTATTTATTTATTTATTTATTTATTTATTTTTGTTTGCTGCTCTTTTGCTTGCTCTGTTTGTCTTCAGCTGCTCTCTGTCCTTCCCCTCTTTCCTTTAAGGTTGCATCTTCATGGTTCCTTTTTTATCTCCTTTTCTAGTTTAACAGTTAATGTCTCCACATTCATAGTAAGTATTTCATCTGTCACAATCTACCTTGAGGTGATATTGTACCTTCTACCGAATCTTATCAGTCCTCAGCCCTTAAAAAACTTGCAGTTGTGTGTTTAATTTACCCCTTCTAGTTTTGTGTCCATCTTTTAAAACAGTGTATATAAATTTGCTTCTATGTTATTATATTGATGATTTAAATGATACATAAACTTTTAAAAATGATTTTTTTCTAAGTAACATTTTCTAATGATTTGTTTATTTTTATTTTATGAGTACTAGTGTATTACCTGCATATACTCTTCAGGAGGATACCAGATCCCCTATAACTGGAGTTATAGACAGTTGGGAGCTGCGGTGTGGTTGCTGGGAATTGAACCCATGCCCTTTGGAAGAGCAGCCAGTGCTCTTACCTACTGAGCCATCTCTCCATCCCCACTGTGTAAACTTATATCTGTCTTTGTCCTCTGCATTTCTGCCAGTCTTCATTTCCTCACAGAGATCCAGAATGGGACCCAGCACAGCCATTTAGCCTAAAAACTTTCTTTACCAATCAACAGAGCAACATGATGGCAGTGAGTTCTTCAGCTTTAGTGTGTCTGGAAAATGACCTTTATTTTAATTCAAGTAATTTTGATGGCTGTTATAACTCTAGACGACAGACTTGTCTCCTCAGTTCTTCAAATACTGTCTTACAAGAATCCGTCATTGTCCTTAGTGTTGTTCCTCTGACGTAATGTCTTTAATCCCCTTAGTGCCTTCAATATTTCCTTTTGTTGTAGATCTCAGACATTTGATTATGACATAACTTTCACTATTTCTTTTTGCTTCTTGAGCTCAACCTTGTTGGAACTTTTGGATTGTGTGTCTAATTGTTTTTAAATTTGGAAATCCGGTATATCTTTTCCCATCCTCCCATGACTTTTCAGGGTCTTCAGTTACATACATCTGGTGCCTCTTTGAACTCTTGTTTTCCAAGTATTCTCTTTGCTCTCTGTTACTTTGGATCATTTCTGTTATTCTGTCTTCAATTTCACAAATCTTTTCATCTGCAGTACCTATCTGTCCTTAATCCCATCCAGCTGATAGTTAAATAGTAGCTTTCATTTTCAGAATTTGATGGAGATCTTTTCATTAGTGCTGATATGTCTAACTTTCTGCATATATAAAATGTAGCCATGGCAACTATCTGATTGTCTTTATTATATCTATATTACATAAGCTACATTATTTTCATCTAGTTTTCCCTCAAGGTCGGTCATATTTGCATGCCTGTCCCTTTCTTTCTGTGCTAGCATTTAGACTCAGCCTAGACACTGGGCATCGTGGACAGACCCTTGCCAGGCATTGCATAGCCTCATATTCTGGTACATAGTCTAAAGCTTTGCTGTGGCATTTGGTTACTTTAGTTAGAAATTGTTTGTAGTTTTTCTTCCACGATGTCTTAGATAGGACTGTACCTAACCAAGGACTATTTTTTCCCTTCACTCATGAAAAAAATTTTCTGAAGTGCTGCCAATGTCCTGTTGAACAGAACTCATGCCCATGTGAATCCCACAATCTATATCCTGCTGTCCTATCAGGCACTTTCTGCTTCTACCTTATAGAAATTCCTTCATGTAAATGTGCTTAGCAACTTTCAGAACACCCAGAAAAGACTCTTTATAGATCACTGGGGTTCTTTCCCTTCAGCCATCACCTCTTCCTCTCCCTCAGTTATCCTCTGAATTCTCCTATTAGGACTTCTTAGCTCTGGCTTCTCAAGGGGTCACCCAAGCTCCCTTCTCTTCTTCCATCCCCATGTCATGGTCTAAACCAATGGTTCCTCTACCTGTGCTTCACAATGAGGATTAAACAACCTTTTTCCAGGAGTCATCTAAGAGCATTGGAAAACACATATATGCATTACAATTCATAACAGCTACAAAATTGCAGTTGTGAATTAGCAACGAAAATATTTATGGTTGGGGTCATGACAACATGAGAAACTGTGTTAAAAGGTCACAACGTTAGGAAGGCTGACAGTCACTAGTCTAAACACTCTTGAAAGCAGTGCGCTGTGATATCACTCATGTCTGCATCTGCTTTGCCCTCTAGGACTACACTGCCACTTGTCGCCCCAGGCACAGTGTCATGTAAGGTTTTCTGTGTTTTGTTTGCCTCTGGCCCTTGTTGCATTTATCTAGACCAGTGTTCCTCATGAGGCCCTGCTCATCGCAAAATCCAGCAGAACTCTTAGATCAACTCAATCACAGCTTCTAGGACTGGGGCACAGGCTTTAGTAACTATAACTCCAGCAGGAAAGCGAGCTTAGGAAAAGAGGCAAGACACCTAGTAAAAACTTTTCACCGAGTACTCTTCTTTAAGTTTTGAATGCTTGATGTATTATTTATTTTTAAATAATTGTGAATAATAAAAACACCATGTGCCTCTCGCAGCTTACCAGTGGCAAAACAGACTTGAATTAATAAATATTGAATTAATAAAAATAATAATCATATCAGCATTTATATCAACACAAAAGGCATAGAAGGCTGCATGTTATATTAGAAATACCATGAACTTTAATGCCATTTGTTAACTGGATGAATGAATCCTTGAGATGGACTGCCTTGACCTGTTACTTCCTTAACCTCTATTTTTTGTTAATTGACATCCAAAATGTTTGCTTTGCAGATTCATGTGTTCAAGTAAATAAACATATATGCATAAACATATATATGCATATACATGTGGAATTGTTATTATGAACAATATATTATAGAAATTTCAGAGTTACTAATAAATGAAATATAAAAATATCTGCTTTTTGAAGGCGGATGATGAATAGAGGAAGTAGAGAGAGAGGAGGGAAAGAGAAAAGAGAGAGAGAGAAATGTGTATATTCCTGATGGTGTAGTATGAAGTCATAAGGGGAAATGACATCCTATCTTTTTCAACAAAATGAATAGAGCTATAGGATATGATGTTAAGTAAAACCTCTAGCTATAGAACATAGGCTCTGTGAGCTCTTTCATGTGTGGCAGAAACAGAAGAAAGGGATCTGACAGAGGAGCAGTGATAATTAGAGGCTGGGGAAAAGAAGCATAGGAGGGAGAAAACTGAGAACTGGTTTTAACGTGTGTGTTTTTGTTCATATGTGTGTGTATGTGCATGTATGCATGTGTGTGCGTGTGTGTATGTGCATGTGTGCATGTGTGTGCATGTGTGTATGTGTGTATGTGCATGTGTGTGCATGTGTGTATGTGTGTATGTGTGTATGTGCATGTGTGTATGTGCATGTGTGTGTGTATGGAGTGTGCGCATGTATTGACAGACAACACTAAAGCCAGCTTAATACAGATAACTAGTACATGTTTATCAAAAAGAATAGACATAAAGGATGGTTGTAATCATGACAGACAACATTCTGGAACTGTTGAAACTAGCAGCCTCCAAGGCTACTAGCACAGTAATATCAGAGAGGATATTCTTCTAAGGGTAACTTAGTCACTAAGAAGAAAGTCAAGATAGCTGAATAACCCAATATAGTGACAATATAAAATACACCAAAGTTGATGACATTTAAGTCTGAGCCATGAGTCATGCTGTTAATATTTTTTAAAAAATTTTAAAGAAATGGATTCATTATTTGTACCTCAAGAAAAGAGATTGTATAAATAGCAAAGAAAACCACCTCTTTTTGTAATAATTATAAGGGAACATAGTAGTATATTTCTAAAGTATCTTCCTTTTATCACAACTTTCATGTAAGATGCTCCATGCAAGCATTTAAATTCCAAAGAGGTGTGTAGTGCATGCCTCTCCGAAAGTGCCTCTCCAGAGAATCATTTAAACATCTTCCACATTCAACAAAAGAAAACTCATTTTCCAAATGACACGATGAATCACTGTCTTGTGAAACATTTTGCTTTTCTATAAAAAGTACATTATATTCATTTTGTCCTTGCTAGATCACTGGTATCATTACTTATGCTCTTCCCTGGGAGTTGGGGGAAGCGGGATTTTATCAAAGTGATTTACTTGTGTCAGGCCTGGAAGTGAGCTGAAAGCAGTAGCAGTTCTTATATAAAGGATGGCCTAATTGTATTACTGCCTTTTAAGTGATTGAACACAGTGGTGCATATCAGACCCATCTCCTCAGAGATGCTACGAAGAGTAGACAGCCCATGATATTTATTTTATAGTGAATCCCTGTTTGCAGCAGAAAGAAAGGAGCAAAGACTGTTTAGCCTGAGAAACTTTCAGAAGGGTTTTTAAGACACGGCCCCACGAAGAGTGGGAAGCTCAGCTAGCAGATGAATGATTGACATATGATACACTTGTTTTGTAATGGTCGGCTCTGCTGTATCATAGTGTGAGAGACTGTAGTTCCCACTTGACTTGCCTTGGATTTACCTGCATACTACTCTGGACCAGCAGTGTTTCTAGCATCTAATGCTAAACCCGTCTAAGCTAGAGGGTGACCTCTTTGCTTTAAGTGGCCTTTGGTGGATTTCTTCTGACTGCTCAGTAACTGTCAAATCTAGGAACAAGTGTCAGAGACACAAGCAGACAGAGATGTCGAGACAGAGAGCAGAGGCAAGGATTCAGTTCTCCCCAGGATAGTGTTCATAAGCCTGCAAATCATTCATTCCAAGGATGTTTTCAGAGTCTCAGAAAGCAAATCCAGAACTTTATACTGGAAATGGAAATAGTTTCCTTCATTTTTGACAGTAAAATACTTATTTCTCAATGCTCAGAAACCCAAAACCTTCCCCTCTCCCTCATTTCTTCTTTGTATTGCTGTTCTGAACACACTTTCTTGGTCTGCACCAGCCAGCTTAAGGGAAAGCACATTTGCAAGACCCACTCCTGCATCAGCTTCCTGGAAAACAGTGGAGAGGACAAAGCCTAGTTCTGGAGGATACAGTGTGAAATGCCTCCAAGTTACCTGAACATATTCTTAAAATGCAGACTGTCCAGCTCGGCCGAAGAGCTTCAGGTTCATCTGTATGGGGTGTGGCCTGAGCATGTGGTGTAGTCCTATGTGGTGCAGATGTCAATGACTGGAAGCACATGGCAAAGCACTGCCCTGGGCTGCCTTCAGGAATGTGTTCGCTCAGTGCTTAACCTGGAGCCAAGCTCAGCAGCTTGTCCCTCAGCTTGTCCCTCAGCTTGTCCCCCAGCTTGTCCCCATAGGTTTGACAAATTATTTCACTATTCTATGTCAATGCCTCTGAAATGAGGACTTTAATGTGATGTCACTGCTGATGTTATTATTAGATTATGTGAGTGAGTTAATAAACATCTACCTTGGTACCTGACTCAAGGGTACTCAATAAATACGCAGAGATTTTAAAACTATGTTTAATTTCAAGACTGTGCTCTAAAAACTAAATATAAGCAAACTTATTTTAGATAAAACTGACATTTCTAGCCCCTATAGCTTTCCATACCTTGATGAAATTTATTTTTCCATAACTTATAAGTCAGAAAGAAAATTAAGGAAATTTTAATTGGAGTCTAACTTTCTCTTTTAAATATATAACTGCTTCATTAAAAAAAAGCGTGTGTTCAGAGAGAAAAGGTCAAACACATTAAAATCAATCTAACTTATAGGAAACAAAATATTTAAAATCTTGTTCATTAACTCGTCCTTTGTCTGTCTCATTAAGTCTTTATAAATAACTTCTTGTCACAATATTTTACTAAAGATTTATTCCGATACATTGTAAATTATAATATATCAATATCTGTAGCTTCTATAAAGCATTTAATAAATGAAAACCTTGAGATAATACAATTTGAGACATATTATAAACCATTAATTTTAATCTGAGAACTGAAATATATTATGTAATCCATTCTGGAAAAACAAATAACTCTAAATTCATCTTTTAAAAAGCTTTCAGACTTGATTTTTATGTATTTGACTAAATCCTGTTGGGCTTTGTTTTCCTTAGTAATATATATTTCTAGTTCTGTATTGTCATTAACAACTTAAATAAGTAAAAGAACCACTGAGAAGCACATGAGCTATATGTCATTACATTTCATTAGATCCCAGCTTAGATGGGATTGTTACATTTGCTTAGAAGACTAGAAGAAATCTCTTAGGCAAAGTTCAAAAAACTCGACCTATAAATAAATCCTGATAAACCCTTAAGCATACTTAATTGAAGATGTTGTAAGCATTTTGCCATATGATTTGTAAAACATAATTGCAATACAACCAAAATACAAATGAAAGATTAAGGGAATTGGCAAACTAAGGTACAAACCTCATCAATGTTATTTGCCAGGCTAAGGTTACATTTGTTTTCTCCCGGCCACAACTGGGCCCCTCCTTAAAAAAGAAAAGCATGTTGTGAACAATATTCCCTTCAGCCCAAATCTATCCCATTGGCTTTCTTTCAAGATTTAAGGAAGATAAGAAAAGTAATTGTGTTGGCTACTCAGCTAACAACTGTTAGGTTGAATTAGTCAGCTTACAGCATGCATGGCCTTTTCAGGAGCCCTGAGTTGCAGAGTCCTCTCTTTCTCAGAGCTAGACAGTACTGGGGAGAAAGCACAGACATAAGCAAGTGCAGCCAAGGATGATGAAGACAGAGATGAACTAAAAAAACACAACCGTACTGCAGGAAGTCTCGGCTGCAGGGAAAATGACTCTATGTCTAACAGGGCAGAAGGGGACTTTCTTTAAGAAAATGTCTCTAGTGTGGGACAGCCAGAAAACCTGTGGAGTCTTAAATTCATTCAGTTTCCCCGCCCCAAGCTCCCAAGAAATGATTCACGTGCCAGAGAACTGGACAAGTTCTGTGGAGAGAAGACATCTTTGTAATCCTCAGATTTCACTTCACCCCTGACTGTTCTGTCACCTCTAAACTCATCAGCCTCATTTCCAACAATGGAAAAAAGTGAACTGGAAAATGCATGAGAACTTAGTGTGGGGAGAGCCCTAAACTGTCCTCAAAGGCAACTCATCAGAAGGAAGCTTGGTGTATGAAAGAGTGAGCCAGAGAGGTTTCAGAATTAATGCCTCCCTCCCCTCACTGTGTCACATCTATGGGTAAAAGATACAGAGACACAATAGTCGCAGAAACTCCCTGTCTGAAAACTCTACCCACACATCAGAGAGAAATGAGTGTGAAGGAAAAGAGGGATTTTCTAATTGTTTGATGGCGTAGGAATGTTTTCAATACCTGTTTCATGTTTTCGTTCATATCAATTCTTTCAAAGGCCCTTGAGCCCCTGGTCCTCTGAAAGGCAGAGAAAAGCACATGCCATCTTCCTTTATATTTCTCGGCTATAAGGGAGTAAGGACTTGAGTCTGAGTTCTCCATGTCTCATGGTTTTAAGAAGCAAAACATCCAAGATCCATGCTTACTCTCCTAGGGTCAAGATCAGATCCATCTAGAGAGAGCCTCATGTTCTTTCTTAATTTGGCAGATGGCATCAAGTGCCAGTCTCATCTGTTAGTGGCAAGGGTTTATCCAGAAGAAAAAGAGGCCACAACATGGTAAAGAAAGCAAGAAAATATGCCAAGGAAGATGGGTTTATTTTGTAACCTCTCACTCTTGAGGTAGGTAACCCAAACTTTCCAGAACAAGACCTTATTCCCTAGGAAAAAAAACACCATTAATCCCTCTTGATGATATAGTAACTCTGTGACCTCTCAAAGACACCACATCCCAACACATTGAAGATATGTCACACAGCAAACCATATATAAGATAACAAAGCTATATTTCAGTTATTCATAATAACTGAGGTACACGATTAGAAAAGAGGCAAAAATAACAAATCTTTAAAATGTTCACAAGGTCTTTTAAGTGCACATCTCCACACTGTCGCTTTCTCACCCCACCCTTGTCATATTCATCCAGCCCTTGTCATCGTCTAGACAGAGCCACAAGTGATAAAATGATCTTAATTCCATCTCCACTGACAATGTGAAAACAGAAAAGAGATGTGGACAGACATCCACTAGCATCACCATCTGGACTTCAGAATGAAGCAAGTTATCGTTTAACTCAGATGAAAAGAAAATCAAGCCTGGAGTATTGGCATGTATCTGTATTGCCAGCATTCAGAAGCCAGGGCAAAAAAGATGGGGTTCAAGGCTACTGTAAGGAGATCCTGTCTCAAAAAAGGGTCAGGGGAAGAGAAGGGGGGGAAGTCACCTGAAGGACATACAATTGCTTGCTGGGCAGTCACATTGCTGTCAACATTCCACAACCCTTTAGAACCATGCCAAATAGCTAATATGGTTTTTCTGTGGGTCTTATGTATTTAACTCTGCAGCTGTAGCAAAAAAGAAGCCACATTGAATGTATACACTAAAACACATGACTGTGTTCCAACAAATTTACTACATCTCACTGAATTTGTGTCCAAGCCTCACATTTGAAAGTTTTATTCAAGGTACAAGAGGTTTTAAAATCATTTTTCTAAAATTCTCAATATGGCTTTTAAAGCAACATGGTAATATAAACTTATATATTCAATATCCTGCCCTCAGTTGCATGTCAAGAGAAGCCCAGAAAATGAAGGAGAGTGCTAATTACATACTTGTATATTTGATTCACAAATAGAAAAAGAATGGAGATGTCCACCCGTGTGTCATTCACCAGTATAAAGAAGAATGCTACCTGAGATCAACAAACTAGAAACCTCTGGTCCAGTTCATCTAAGCCCCTGCTTAGATTACTTGATGGGAAGAATTTCCACACTCCTGAAGTCTAAAGGAAGAGAGGCCAGCAAGGTCACAGTGTACTTGGCACCCTGAAGGGTACCATCCATGACCCAGATCACGACTATCTCACTTAGCTGAGAGTGGTTGGCGATTGGCACAAAGGAGCTGTTGCTAAGACGATAGCAGAGCTACATGAATGCAACGGCTGCTTCCACCAGAGGGATCCAACTCACTGCACCACACAGAATCACTTTCCATGTTGCAGAAATGACAATGAACGTATTGCCCTTCTTCATGCTCGGCTTGAAGAGTTAACCAGTTACCACATATTTTTACTCAGAATTCAGCTTAGTTTCTAATATTAAACAAACATTTTAGCCTATAAATGAGATTGAAGAGGCAACATTATAAAACACTCAACAATCAAAAAGAAAGTTACTAGTAAAACAACAAGATTTTTTTTGAGATGCATTTGCTGTGAACTATAGGAAGACACCGTTTAAAACCTCTAGCTTGTACTTTTTAGTTTTGACATTTATGAAAATTAGGTGAATAAAGCAGGGGTGAGGATCCATGAAATGGAAACATTTTGAACATGTTAATTATTTGGAAATAATAAAATAGCAATCATCACATTTTATAGAAAATTTTATAAAATGTCAGTAGAAACTGTCAACAGAGTATTAAATTAAAAACAAAAAAAGCAAAACACAAATTAGAAGATCGACAAATTCCACCAAGAGTCAGAACAAAGAATTGAAGAGACAGAGGAATAGGATAAAGACTAGGGGGAGCTGTGTGTGCACAGCACAAGTATTAGAAGGTCTGAAGGGACCTTTAGACACCAAAAGCAGCTGCAGGGAGGAGAAAGAGAAAGGATAAATTTCTTCCTGGGCTTAATTAAAATTTTTAAATAAGGGTTGGAGAGATATGTGTCAGCAGTTAAGAGCACTGACTACTCTTCCAGTGGTCCTGAGTTCAATTCCCAGCAACTGCATGGTGGCTCACAACCATGTGTAATGAGATCCAGTGCCTTCTGGTGTTTCAAAGACAGGGACAGTATACTCACATACATTAAATAAATAAATAAATAAATAAATAAATAAATAAATAAATCGTTTTTTAAAAAACTTTAACAACCCAAAAACATTAATCATATAGAAATGCTTACAATGGACAGATATTTGGTACCATGTCTGAATTTTAAAGTTAAAGAAATACTTTAGAAGCATGTACAGAAAGAAATAGGTAAGCTCTCTATAATTAAAACCATAAGTTGTCATTAGCATTCACCCCATTATCTATAAAAGCTAGACGATAAGAGTGCTGTGTAGCAATTTCCTGAGGTAAAATATCTCATTCTGGAAGGAAACTCATTAAGATGCATGGTGCTCTAAAGGGCATGAATCATTCTATCCTACAGGGAAGCTCTAGAAAATCCAGGAAGTAAACAACTCACATGCTTCAGGAAATCCTTAAAACTGACTATATGCACTAGGCTCCTCCATCCCCAGTCTTATATAAGCTGTAAGGACTGCTGAGAGATGTTCTCCAATAAGCTGAGGTGAGTTTTTCATGATGCAGCTGTCATTGAATCATTTCTACTCCCAAGTAACCGATAAAATCATTAATTCACCTAGTCGGACTTCATTTATATCCTTACTTTCTTATCAGTTCTTGATCTGAGATGAGAAGACTCTAGAAAGTGTCACCCAGCATACACTTATAGAAGAAAGATTGAAAGAGTTCAAGGAAAATACTGTGGCCTTTATCAAGTTTGTACATAACAACAGGCATACTAGAATTCCTATTATGGCTTAGAGTTTTAAAAGTTCTCAAAGGCTGACATGATGACAATTCAGCCCCAGCTACTATTGTTATCGGAAGTTTAAAAGATCATAAGAATCCTGTTTTTATAAATGGATAGTCCATTGAGGATAGTCCATATAGTCCAATGGGTCACTATGATGAAGCCTCAGTTAAAGAAGTAGGTCACGGGGGGGGGGGGGGGATGCTTGGAAAGGATGCACCTTGCCCTTTGCCTTCACGAAAACCATGAGGTATGAAAGGAGCCTCCTCTGCCACACAGTCCCACAGCCATGGCACACAGTCCCACAGCCATGGCACACAGTCCCACAGCCATGACACACAGTCTCACAGCCATGACACACAGTCCCACAGCCATGGCACACAGTCCCACAGCCATGGCACACAATCCCACAGCCATGGCACACAGTCCCACAGCCATGACACACAGTCCCACAGCCATGGCACACAGTCCCACAGCCATGGCACACAGTCCCACAGCCATGACACACAGTCCCACAGGCATGGCACACAGTCCCACAGGCATGGCACACAGTCCCACAGCCATGGCACACAGTCCCACAGCCATGACACACAGTCCCACAGCCATGGCACACAGTCCCACAGCCATGACACACAGTCTCACAGCCATGACACACAGTCCCACAGCCATGACACACAGTCCCACAGCCATGGCACACAGTCCCACAGCCATGACACACAGTCCCACAGCCATGGCACACAGTCTCACAGCCATGGCACAGTCCCACAGCCATGACACACAGTCCCACAGCCATGACACACAGTCCCACAGCCATGACACACAGTCCCACAGCCATGACACACAGTCTCACAGCCATGGCACACAGTCCCACAGCCATGGCACACAGTCCCACAGCCATGACACACAGTCCCACAGCCATGACACACAGTCCCACAGCCATGGCACACAGTCCCACAGCCATGGCACACAGTCCCACAGCCATGACACACAGTCCCACAGCCATGACACACAGTCCCACAGCCATGACACACAGTCCCACAGCCATGACACACAGTCTCACAGCCATGACACACAGTCTCACAGCCATGGCACAGTCCCACAGCCATGGCACACAGTCCCACAGCCATGACACACAGTCCCACAGCCATGGCACACAGTCCCACAGCCATGACACACAGTCCCACAGCCATGGCACACAGTCCCACAGCCATGACACACAGTCCCACAGCCATGACACACAGTCCCACAGCCATGACACACAGTCCCACAGCCATGACACACAGTCCCACAGCCATGGCACACAGTCCCACAGCCATGACACACAGTCTCACAGCCATGACACACAGTCTCACAGCCATGACACACAGTCTCACAGCCATGACACACAGTCCCACAGCCATGACACACAGTCTCACAGCCATGGCACACAGTCCCACAGCCATGGCACACAGTCCCACAGCCATGACACACAGTCCCACAGCCATGACACACAGTCCCACAGCCATGACACACAGTCCCACAGCCATGGCACACAGTCCCACAGCCATGACACACATGCTTCACCTCAGATCCAAAGTGACATAGCCTGCCAACCACAGTCTGAAATACCTGAAACTGAACTAAAAATCAGTCTCTACCCATGTAAGTGCTCCTGGGTACTTTGCTACAGAAACATAAATCAATAACACAGTTCATAAAGAAGATGGCACACACACATGGCTTTCCGGAACCAATTGTTATATGTTTGCTAACAACTCGGAGTCAAAAGAACCCACCTCCAATTGCTGGAAAGAGAATGGAAGCAACTAGTGTGAGAAGAACTCAGACTGCAGTGATTGTGCTTAATGTTTTACAAAGACAAGGAAGGCAAGAAAGCTATGGGGATAAAAATCTTGCAGATCATGTAAATAAAGGTCACTAGTTGATGAAGACTAGTGTAAGGAAGATTCTGTTTCCCATTTTCTAGGATAAGAAAGTTTATAGTTTCATTCACGTTCAAAACAGTGAAGTATCGATTTCACAATTGTTTTATTCTAGAATTTAAGGGTGATGATCTTTTATTTTAAAGGTGATTGTTATTGAAAATCAATGATCATTAGAGAAGGGAGTTTGTGGAGAGGAGGCAGTGCACCGTGTTTTAAACAACAGCAGTTTCAGGCTTTGCCTTCCGTGGGGGACTGTTTTATACAGTGGAACTTGATCCATTCTGAGCCCAAGTGCTGAAGCAGCTGTCTCTGTACCACCATTGCCACCATTGCCACCATTGCCACCATTGCCACCATTGCCACCATTGCCACCATTGCCACCATTGCCACCATTGCCACCATTGGTCTAGCACAACCATGCAGCATAGACTGAATAAACAGCTACAGAAGCAAAAAAATTTACCACTTCTAGGGCTAATGGATTCACTTACAGACATGCAACAAATCAGATCATGTCAAAGAAACTAAGTCTGTGAGATTGCTATGCACATGAGAGCAACGCACTCAACTGAAACATTTAAAATAGGGTGTATAACCGTAGCAAGGCAGCACCAGTCAAACACCAGACTGCCTAGTATATGTACCATGGGACATCCAGGCATGCACTCCTAAGGACAAGGCTGGAAACAGCTCAGCAGTTAAGAGCATGTACTATGCTTGCCTTGAACCCAGTTTCAGTTCGCAGCACCCACACCAGGAGGCTCACAGTCAGCTGTAGCTCCAGTGCCATGGAATCTGACGCCCTCTTCTGGCTTTGCAGTCACTTGTATGCATGTACACTGAGTGGTGAGCATACACACAAACATACTCAGTCAGCATAAATAAGTCTTTAGTAAAAATCTGGGCACATTCCCAGGCTTCAGTTCATTGGTCTGTGCCTACTTGATGTAAATGCTTATTTCTTTTCTATTTAAATCCAAAGTAAAAAGAAAGGAAGTATTATATTTCCATTGAACAAACCAAATCTGAGAATGATGATGAATGAAATCGGAAAGGGCCAAAGGAAGAGACAAAAACAAGGTCCTACTTGTTACGATATCAACACAGAAAGTCATAAAATATAAATAACTGAAGTCAAACAATATATTTCCAGGGCAACATAAAATCCAAACAGAATTATTCCAGAAATAAGATGATGGTTTGGCAGGCAGTATGAGTATAATAAACCATGTTGTTATGTAAAAGTAGAAAAATGATTTTAAATCAGCTCAACAGATGTTAAAAGGAAGTTCAATATACACTCCATATTGGCTTAACAGGAATTTCTACTTCAGGCATAAGTACTCATTAGATTTGTGTAATAAGAACATGTGTGTGAAACCCAGGCAGCAGAGCTTACACACAGACAGACACAAGAAACCCTACAGAGGAAGCAGGAAGAAGAAAAAAGAAGGCCAAGGATCTTATTTTTCAACAATATTCTTCAGTCATTGTCATAAAGAAAGATATTTTAATAATATAACTACCAAAGATAAAAATTATTATCTTTTACACACTGTACAGCAATCTAATTTTAAAAATCAACAAACATTAAGAGATTTTAAACTAACCTTTGTGTTTACTACAGTGGTAGAATGCCAAAGACATGGGGACTTTGAACATTTTTTTAATAAGCAAAACTAGTCAGATTTCTAACTTAAAATTCTACTTTCCACAACAAACTGTGTCTTATTAAAACTCTTTAGTGTAGTATTTTCTAGTAAAATATAATGTAGCTATGTATGATCTGTAATAGTCTAGTGTCTGCTGAAATAAGAAAGAAAATGGCTTTTTTAACCCAATAACTCACAATATCTGAATATCTAATGAATATTTTGAACTATTAATGAGACCTTTTCACTTTGTTTACTGTAGGGGAGGTTTGATACTAATGTCCTGTTCTCCAATTGGTTCTTGGTCTGTCAGTAAAAAAGCCATGGGTCAATTGCTGGGTGGAAGGAACAGGTGGGACTTCTGGGTCCCTGGAGGAAAAGAGACAGATATGAGGAAGGAGAGAAGAGTTCACCACGCTATAGAGTGAGAAAAGCCAATCAGGTCTCAGGAGAAGCTGCAGCCTATAGCCACTCCTATAGGCGGGTGGTCAAGGGTGTTTAGCAGGGACTAGATGTATCTGAGTCACTAAAGTATAGGTCAGGTGGGAGGTGCAGAGATAAGAATATTGATAAGGGCACATTTTTCCAGGTGGGAGATAGTAGCTCCCAGCAATTGTGTCCAAAGGCAAGTTGAAACTGAACCACTATGTGTCTGTGTCTTTTCTCTGTCCGTGGATTCAAGGGAAGCTGGATAGGGGCAGGTAGAATGGCTCATTCATAGAGCATTGGTGGGATATCAAAGCTACATGCAACAGTTTACTAAGGCTATTGAGTACAGTTAGATGGGCTGTGGGCCCCTTTTATGTTTGTTTTTTTTAATTCAGGATAGGGATAGCCTTCCTTCAAACTCTCACTAGCTACCTTGTCCGAGCATCCATCCCTCTCTGCTTTCTGGATGTAATGTGACCACCTGCCTCAAGCTCCAGCTGCCTTGATCTTCCTGCCAGAATAGACTGTACCTTGAATGGTGAGCTGAAATAAACCCTTCCTCCTTTAAAGGCTTTTGTGGTGGTATTCATGGGGTGTAAATGATTTTCGTAGGTCAATAAGAGAAGACAGATTAAGCAAAACAAAATGAGCTCAGGAAATAGATAGGCCAATGCCTAAAAGAAGATTTGTATTTATCCTATGATATTATCAAAAATGAAATGATGACCACCCTGTTTGACAGGGTACGAATAGATAGGCAGTCATCTTTCTTCCTTTCATTTTTAATGTTCAGATGATCTTTCTTGGAAAAAGCTTGGCTGTGTGTTAAACATATTTGAGAATATATTCCTATCCACTTACAAAAGGTACTTAACTAGGAAGATTCAAACAGTCAGAAAATAAAATGGAGCTACCAAGGGCTTGAGCTGGAAGGAAAAACAAGGAGAATGGAATTGAGCATACCATCTTTTTGTCATTCTGAGAACATTCTGGAAAAGCATAAAGATGATGGTTGTATGACGTTATGAATCTACTTAAAGTCACCGAATAGCATGCTTAAAATGGTTAAAATGGTATTTTGAACAGTTTTCTAAATCATACAACTATAAAGTTTCTTAAATAATTTCTTACTATGAAACACTTCAGTCCATTCTCCAAAAATTTGACATATAAATTAGCACTATGGCAGAAAAAATAAATAAAAGCACATGTTTTCACCCAGCATTTTTATCTGTGGTTATTTATCCTATGATCATAATCCAGACTACATGTAAAGAAATACATTTCCTTCCAGGCACTGTTCATAATGGGGGAAAAAAAGGACCCTAGATAACTAAAATGTGGTAGAAAGTGAAAACTACGACAATCATTTAAAAGTAAACACATCTGTAGGGAAAATGGTTAAAAACAGTGTCACGTGACTGATACCCACATAGGACAGTACCCAGGCAAGTGCACAGACACTGAGTCGGCTGCTCCTTTGTGTTCTTTCTTTCCTTATCAAGATTTTTGTGGGTTTTATTTTTTTCTATAGTTGGGCAGGGATTTATTGGTCAAGGGGGAGGAGGCTGGGTAACAAAAGCACTTAATTTTGAAGAAAATATCCTAAACCTTTTCTAGTTATCTCTCCTTCTTCAGAAACAACAGTGAGATTTTACACTTACATGAAGCCACCCCAAAAGCAGGAAGGAGTGGAGAATAAGCAGTCAACAGAAAACTGTCCTAGGCTACTTATTATGTGGAACCAGCAACACTTTCCCTGGTTTAAAACGCTAGAAATTCATTTCTACTAAGTCATCACTTAAGGCTTTCCAGTGCACTTCTTAGCTGGCCACCAGATGTGATAAGGATGTGAGTTTTCTTTTACAGATTAGGAGAACTCTGACCCTGCACAAAGACGCAGAGCAGGGAGGACAGATAGGACACATTTATCTAAGTAGAGCCTGCTAAACACATATCTAGAACAACTATGACGCTTCACAAAGCATCCGGTGCTGACAGTTATGAAAAGGGCCACGCTGCAGTCTAAGGACACGGGTCCCATCCTGAAGGCACTTCGGTTTGGTTGTCCCGTACAGTGAGTTATAAATCTAGAGCAGGAAACTTAAAATCATTAAGGTCACATATTTATTACATCATATTCAGTTAGGTTTGAAAAATGCAGTATCTGTCATCATGTCATAAAAAAATGTGTTTTCCTCTCAGATCTCTTCTGAGGAAAAGCTCCCAGGATTGTTACAGATAGGGCTGTTTTCAATCAGTTACAAGGAACAATTCAATTACTACGTGGTTTAGTGCAGTAACTGACTCCAGACTAATTTAATTTCTTTAGGTCTCTAAAGATCAATTGATCTGATTTGTCCCATCCCCAAAGGCTATTTAGGAAAAATCCAGGCTTAAATACCTGGAAATGAAATCCAAAACCTTGGCCAGTTTCACACCACTTAGGTCATCTTGCAAACTTTCAGCTAGTCACGTCAGAGTGCTCCCTTGGCCTGAGGACCATCTCGAGCCACTTAGCTTCACGTACAAGTGAGCGCGCCCACATCAGCAGGCTTATTCGATAACTGGGAAATGTGGCCACATGCATTATCAAATCTGCTGTCCTAAAGGGCATCCAGGCTGGGTACTCCTATCTCATGAGCGTGTGTGCAACCGCAGGGCTATTTTTGTTCTAAAATCAGTTCACAAAGACCATTGGAAGTTGCTCAGACCGGGTCTAAGGGGTTAGACGCAAGGCTCATCTAAGATGAGAGGCTCAGAAACACTTTTGTACTTTAGATTTACAGTGTGCTTTTATAAATGTCGCCATCCATAATTTCCCAACAAGCCTGCTCTCTGAAACTTTGGCAAGAGATGTCTATCCACTAGCCTCAGGTGCTTCCCTGATTTCACCTCTGACCTCTTGTCAGACTCTCCAGCAATTAATCTTTTTTTTTTTTTAAACCAAACTCTCTGCCTCCTGACACAGCCTCTACATCTGTTCCATGGATTATACCAGCCACTCACGCTATCACTTAGGCAGGTTTAAGAAGAATCAGACAGAAGTTGCTAAAACATAATTAACCTTTCATTTGAGTTGCCAAAACAAGATGGACAGAAGTGCCATGGTCAGATAGCCCATGTGGTAGGCAATAAAGAGAATATCAGAACTGTGTGGCAGTTGACAGGAGAGTCACACCAAGATCAGAAGGTACAATAAGTAAGGGGTCTGGTGCCTATGGGGTGTTCCACCCATCACTAAATGTAACAGACCTCGTATGAAGATGAAGGATGGACATTTACTGTAAGCATGTAGAAACAATATAAATAAACCATTGGATCCAAATCTCCTTGAAAATACATCTCAGCATTCATATTGAGCTAAAACTATGGGTTTCAATCACTCAGTGATCTCAGGCAACAATGAACAACTATCATCGTGAAGGGCGTAAGTTTCATAGGCAGAACTATTTCTTCTTACAGGTCCTCAGATTTGATTTTTCTCCTATTCAAAATGTCAGTCTGTTTTACAGATAAAATTGTGTGACCCTGAATTAAATTACATCTTGTTGTTTCAAAATCCCAAACTACCTCTATATTTTTTGTTATCAAATATATCCCGTCTGAAGCCAAATGGCTATAAAGTGTCCGTTTCCCTGGAAAGTGCCAATCAATAAGACAGGACAATCAATTATATCTAGGACCCATATCTGATCACAGCAAAACCTAAATAAACCTCTTTGCTGCGAAATCAAGTATTTGAGAAATCTGAAAGCAGCTGTTCTCAAGAGCTACGAGCTGTACAATAGTGGAGTTTGTGGTTAGAAGAGAAGGGACAGAGACTACGGACTGGAAGATCGAAACTCATTGGCATTAAAGGGAACACGTTCTTACAATCCACTCTTTATCTTGTCTGGACAAAAGAGCAAGCAGAAAATTCTCATTACCTCTCAATGTCAGTGAGCCTGGAGGAGTCCCGGAATCCTTTGGCAAACGGATTGCTGTCTATTTTCAGCTTGGTTATCTAGAAAGAAAAGAATGGGCAGAAAACGATCTCATTTCCAAGGTCAAAGAAACAGAATCAGAACTAGTCTGTTAATTTCCCAAAGCCTCCAATAATACGGTGGTGTCTACAAGCATCATGAGAAATGGTCTGAGTGAGACACATGTTCACAGGGACACTGGACCATGACTGAGATAGCAAAGGTTTGGTGGCCTTTCAGGCAAGGGTAGATAAGAAACTAGATTGTAAATACTAGAGAAAAGCTAGGGTTCAATTGGGGAAGAAAAAACTACCCAGATGAGAGAACTGTGTAGAATATGTGTGTTGTCAGGGAATGAAGACTGAAATCAATGATACTGTGTCATTCTGACTTGGAAGCATCTCACAGTTAACTTAATGAGCATGTAACTATATGCTATAATAGATAAGCAGACTAAATGGACAATAATAGCCCATGTCCAATACTGTGCTAAAACTGACATTTTTTACATAAATACAGGAAATGAAACCTTCAAAATATAAACTTACTACCATTTTCCTTTGTTAGAATTTCACTAAATTAGAATCAAATCAGTTATTTTGACAGCCTTCTGTTCAGTGTTACTTAATAGCTGTGCTTCTGTAGAAACATTTGCTTTCTAGTAACAATCAGTCTCCAGTATTAAGTATCTGCATAAGGGGATTTGCAAGTCTTACAGTATTACTGTCAACGCACAAAGACCCATTAGAGCCTTTGTATCACACCTTTGCTGTACACACAGCAGGCTGTGAAGCAGAAACCAGCTCCTATGTACTGAAGATTTGTTGGCTTTGGTGCATGGTAACACCAGGTAAGGGATACCTGCTCTCTGCCTTAACAGAACATAAAATGCTATGGAGGAAATACAGAGCTACCCTGTGAAGGGACCTGGGAGTAGCGTGTCCATTGCAAGGTAGTGATGTTAACAGCAACTCAAACCCAAATAAAAAATCTTAACTATGGGACCAAACAACAAAGGCAAATCTTGCTCAAAGTAGCACATTTTAAAATTGAAAAGAGATTGAATAGGCCAGTATTTAAAATTGTCTGGAGACAATGGCAGATGGTGTGTCTAACACAGAAGCTAACATCCAAAGTTCTTGAAGCCTTTTCTCTTTGATGTGAACCATAACAATCTTTGTTTGGTTGCATGTAAATCATGCAACAGAAAGAAGTGTCTTTGTTATGATGGTAGTCTTGTCCTGGGAGGGATTTAGAAAAATTGTACTTGCTTTTCATATTTCCAGGGTTAAAGTTCAGTGGCTTTGAATAAGGTAAGTCCAGTGCCCTGATACAAGTAGAGAAATGCATGTCAATTAATGTGTCCCTGGTCTAACATTATTGCCATAACTTAGTGTCTGGAGATGATTTAAATAGAGCACGGGTTTCTTTATGTCTTTGAGTTAGCTTTCATTGTTAAAATTATCTACCACTAATATTTTTAAACTTTGCTTTTTACAACCTTCAGTAGTGTCAATGGTAGCTTTTTTTTCTCCATATCTTTATATAATTTCAAGCCTCAGAAAAGCTGAAATGGGACATGGTCCCCTGTATATCTAGACTTACTAATAAAATGCAATGATGGTTTAATTTAGAGCATTAGTTAGAAAAAGAATGCAAGACAGTTAAGCAGTGTTTTCTTTCTCTATGGATAAGTTTGATTAAACCCAGAAATGGTTTTGAGCATTAGAGAAGGGGTAAAGAACCAGATAAATCAGGGGTAGTGATTGTGTTATCCTCAGTGACTACAGTAGCACAAGACTGTGGTTAAACTTGAGGATCGACCTCGTGCAACTCAGCTCAACTCCAGACCCAGCAGACAACCTCAGAAGGAATTCCAGGAGGAGCTGTGGAGCTGTATATTAAGAACAAACCAACAAATTATGATTTAATGATTTTACAGACTAGGCTAACTGTGTGCTGCTTAAAAGCATTCTATTTTGTTTTCTTATTTCAAGATAAAACACACACACATTGTATGTATATGTTGGTTTTTTTTTTTTTTTTTTTTTTGAGACATGGTCTCTGTATACTCCTGGCTGTCCTAGAACACAGTATGAAGACCAAGCTGGTCTCAAACTCGTACAGATCAGTCTGTCTCTGCCTCCTGAGTGCTGGGAATAAAGGTTTGTACCACCACACCTGGCTGTAAAATAATTTTAAATAATTTTCACATTCTAGATAATAACAGATCATAAACGGTCAGATAATGGTATTTAAATTTAAAATATTGAAACTTTCTTCTGAAGGTGTAGTCTTATCTCCCTTTGTAAACTTGGAATAGTGGGGAAAGGGGCTATAAGAAGGGAAGAGAGGAAGTGGCTACACCTGGACCTGTACACATGGACCCGTGCAACTCCAGCACAGGGAGTCTGAAGCCTGCAATGCTGCTGACCTATGTCATCCTTCTCGAAGGTTGTAATAACGGGAGAATTAAAAAAGAATCAGCCAATGAATACCGTTTGTTCCAAAACCAGAGACAGCTTTTTTAAAACCCTTTTTTAAGACTTATATGTGTATGTGTGTGCCTAGGTGAATATTTACCACATGTGTGTGGGTAACTTCAGGGGCCAGAAGAGGGCATCCAAATCCCTAAAATTGGAGTTAGGGGTGGTTAAAAAATTTCAGACATGATGCTGGGACCCAACCCCCAGTGCTCAGCAAGAGCAATAAATGAAAGCTCTTGATCAATGGCCCATCTCTCTAGCATGCCCCAGATCAGTTTTTATTATTTATTTTATGTTTATGAGTGCTTTATCTGTATGTATACTTGCATGCCAGGAGAGAGCATCAGATCCCAGTATAGATGGCTGTGAGCCACCATGCTGTTGCTGGGAATTGAACTCAGGATCTCTGGAAAAGCAGTCAGTGCTCTTAACCACTGAGCCATCTCTCCAGCCCCCAAATCAGTTTATGTTTTCAAATATTTCTCACTTGTAGAAGAGAATATATATATATATAATATATATTATATATAATATATATATAATATATACATAATATATATATTATGTATCCTGCAGTTTATATGTTCAAGTACATGCAAGGACATGTTTTACTATAATTCCAGTGACACAGAGCATAATGCATATGCTAACCAGAAAGGTTTTTTTTTTTTTTTTTTTTTTACTGTTGCTGCATCTATAAGTAAACTCATGCACAGTTGCAGGGCAGATTTTTGACCCCAGCAGCTGTGCAGAGAAGGGTGACTTCACAGTGGTTGTTATTGGCTATCACAGCACTGAACTCTGAATCCAGCTGGGGTCTCAGCCAGAAGGTAAAATTGGCCCTTGGAGACCATTTCTCCAATTATCAGGAAAAGATCTGACCAAAGGCATTTAGAGATGAGACCTGACCTACACTTCAACTCCCCAGCAATGATCTGCCGGCTCAAAAACAACGCATGACCTTTAAATCTTAAATTATAAAATAGTTTGTTGAAAGTGTAATGTATTTAGCATTTATCTAATAATGTAAAGAAATGCAATCATCCCTTGCAAAAAGCAGAAGAAAAAAATAGGTAAGAAGGTCCCATTTTCATTAATTCTAAATAAAACTACTAGTCTCAATAAGAAGGTCTCTCTCACTCACTCTCTCTCTCTCACACACACACTCATAAACAATCTTTGGAGAACTTTGATTTGAATTAAGCAGACATAAAAATAACAGTCACATCAAAAATTTAAGATGGAGAGAAATGGGCCCAAGTGGGAACTTTTAAATCATTCCTCCCTCCCTTCTTAGCTCTTCCTGCACAGAAAACTTAGAGTGTTGACAATATACACACACAGTACGTCTTTCCTTTGCTTTGTGTTTACTGTAGGAAAATTAATACATATAGTGGGGCAGTGAAAACACAGTTGGCTCCAGGGGGCCTAGAGGTCTGTCAAGAAGACTAAAAATGATAATTCCCAAACTGATTTCTAAGGAAACCTGTTTTGGTGTTATTTACTGAAGAAAATTTATCAGCCATTTGCACAACTGCCCTGCTATACCAAACCACAGCTATGGATGGTTTTATGCTAAAGACTGTTTTAAAGATGGATTACAGAAATAAAGTCAGGGATCTATTGAGAAAGATGCTTCTACTGTGGGCTCTTTGGCACTGATGGTCCACTAATCCTATTATACCTTATGATGCAATCAGAGATCGACTGGTTCTTGGGATGAAATTTTGAACCCAGTTGTAATATCAGTTATAAAGACAAATTTTAGTGAGAGGAGTAATTAGTGTTTGAATCTGCATTAGTTAGCATTTTAACTTATTTAGTATAGTAACATTTTCAAATTCAGCTTTCAAACTGACTGCATTTGGAAGTGGTTACTTTGTTGGCCTGGCAATGCCACCAAAAAGACCCAGAAGATCAAACCATCTTGACAGGTCTGGCACTTATCAGATGTAGCCTTGGGTGCATGTCCTACCATTTTGGGCCTCAGTTCCATTATCTACAAAATGACACTCACAGGACTTCCATTGGGATAATGTCAGAATTAAATAAGATAATTGAGAAGAATATGGAAGAATTTTTTTAATTAAAATAACCGTTCTAGACCACGAATTTTAGTTGAAGCTTATAACTGGGGGTGGGGGGGAGACTATCATTCAAATGGATATTATTAGTTAATACTACAATTCAAATGGACTGACTACTGTATAATATTAAGGAGTGTTTCTACTTAATAATCCTCTGAACTGTGACAAAGGCAATATGGACATGAAAATAATCCCCCCACCGTGGGGACGCGCTTGCTGGAGCGGTAGATGAGATTAACCTTAGTGTTGAATGGCGGAGCAGAACAGACTGAACCAAATTTGGAAAAGGTTCATTGTGAAGTCTGGGTGGAGGGCACAGAAGATTCATCCAACCATTTCCTTCTAAGGCTTTGTTTTGAACACTGAAGTTTTTCTGAGTAAATAGTTCGATGAGAGAAGTAATTCAGTGAGATCAGTACATTAATGCACCTGGTATCTTTTGGCTGAAGAGGGTCCAGCCAACCCTCAAGTTGAGGATGATAACTCTTATGCTACGCTCACCAATATTGGTGTGAACACAGCCCTACACAGAAGATGAACAGTGAGTACTTTGGGGGAAAGATAACATCTTGAATCCCCCTTCGAAGAAAGGCCTAAGGATCCAACAGAGCCAGAAGCTGAGAGAAAAGTTCTTCCCCCTGACAAGGGACACTAAGCTCAAAGGTAGAGAGCTCTAAACAATCCATGATGCGCACAGCATGCCACCTTCACTGACTCATGGAGCTCATGCCTCAATTTCCCAGCTATGTAATGCATAATAAAAATGCTATTTCTCTGCTTGGATAATATCCTGTAAAGATTAGAAAAGAAAACATCCTTTAGATGGTGCTTTGTGCAATAGCAAGCACCCAAACCTTTCCTTCCTTATGCAATCTAAGCACGGTGGCCAAAGGCCTCCTCTGCCATTAAAACAAATCTAGAATGTTCCACATAGAAACTTCCCTCCTTATTTGTTCAAACTCATCACATTTCATGTTTTAAAAACAAACACACTTGTAATTTACTTTTTCCAGCTTTGGCCCCTCCCTCTTAGAGGGAATTTTGAAAACAGCATTGAATGTTTCTGTATGACAAGTTTTTATTTCATCCCAAAACAGCAACACGGTTTCTCAAAGTGTCCTACCTCTAGTGTTCTATCATAAAACTACCCCTTAGTATGAGTGAGCAGAATATTTCAGGATCCTCTCTGAATTCATGAGACCCATTTCCCCAGTGCTTTCGAATATAAGTGAGACCAGCTTTAAAGGTCCAGATCTTCAGGGCTGGAGGGTGTTACAGACTCTGGTGTGTTCAAAGAGTTTCACTTGGATGTTTTCTGAAATTCTCCCTTTTGTGTTACCATTTTGGAGATCAAAAGAGATAACATTTTGTTTAGACAATAAGGTGATTTACGTAACAACCATACATTGATTTATCTTAGCAACCATGCCCCAAACATGCCAACAAATTTTTAAGTGTGTGTGTGTGTGTGTGTGTGTGTGTGTGTGTTCTAGGGATCTGATTCAGGTCACTGGATCACATGCGTCTCTACCTGCTGACCCACCTGTATGGCACAATCACTGGCATTTTATCACTGATGTTTTAAGCTCCAAGTGTGGATAGGTACTCTTGGTATTCCTGAACAGTCCAATCTCGGAATTTCCAAGGCATGTTTGCACACATCATCACATCTGAGTTTCACTGCAATCCCCCAAAATAGTCTGGTTGGTTCTTAGCCGCAGCTTACAAGTGCAGGAAATGGCAGAGGTAGTTGTGAAATAAACCTTAAGGTCATGTAGAAATTATGGGCACGTGAGCCTTCTCCACTCTCTCTGGACATTCCACCTTCTTCACTCAGGACTACCTGTGTTGTCAGCTTCCTCTGCCTTTCCAGAGCCTCTACATCTCCCCTGCCTGACCCACCGACACATGCTGGATGCTCAGCCAGCAGGCAGCATCTGATTGGTATCCATGCAGAATGGACAACACACTAACTGCATGACAAGAGACAGGCCAGCATCCTAGCTTCTTATAGCCAATCAAACATAAGCAAGGTGAAGCGCTCTGAGCAGCCTAGCTGTTGATTAAACTAAAGGTGTGAACACCGTTTACTACACACATTCAAAAGAATTCTACCTCCTGCTTTTTTGACTACCGAAAAATTGCTCAGTCTTTCCTTCCTCCCCTCAGCTTCCTCTGCTTTCTGCATTACTGTTGCTACAAACCTGTGAACCTTCTGCTGACCAAGAGAAAAGAAAATGTTTAAGCAAGTGCCTAACAGCACTTGGCCTAAGTGAGACGTTGATCAGTATTTATTAAGACTAAATCTTAAGCCAGAAAACAATGCTCAAGTTTGAAATACAGAGCATGACTGGGAGTAGTAAGAAAAATATAACCTGACATTATAACTGGATATTTTGATGTCAATTAAATACAGGACTGCAGCTTATTAGTTAAAGAGACATTCACACCCACACCGTTTTCCTTATCCTAAGGCTGTGGCTAAGCTAGTTTTGAGAAGTGTCTCAAGTGTTAACAATTTGAGCAGCTGTCTACAGGGCGCCTGCAGAAGGTGCACTGGGTGGATTTGGGTTAAGGATCAGCCACCATCAGCCTCACTATAGAATAAAGGTCTTGGAAGATAAACTGATGCTCTGTACATTCTTAGAGGCCCATGTTCATGTGCTTTTTCTCCAAAGCAACTTCTGTTTGGAGTGCTGGAAACCCCTGTGCAGCAGCTGAACTGTCAAGGGCCCACTCACCAGTTGGTTCTGGTAGGCCGTGACTGCTGTGAAAACTGTCTCTGGAAAGATGAACGTCCTGAATTCTTCCGACTTCAGATTGAGCAAGGAGGCCGTGTGGTCTTTCTTCTTTATGATGTGCACCCGCGGCTGGTACTTATGCATTGAATTCAAAATTATCTAAAGTGAAGAGAAGAGAAGTCCTGAGTTTTCTTTAGCTCCTCTATCTAATCTACAACTTCCAGTTCAATTTTAAAATTAGAACCAACCGTTTCCTTCTTCTGTCAAGTCATTTTCACACAATAACAGAGTCATCACAGTGAACCACATTTTACCAGGACAACTGCAAATTATATGAGCTGCCTTCTAAAATGATGGGGGGCAGGAGCCATTCAGAGGGTATGCTCTGTGTATTAGCTAGTGTGTGTGTGTGTGTGTGTGTGTGTGTGTGTGTGCACGAATGTCTTTCTGTAGATGTTCCTCCTGATTGTGTGAGCACATGTGCCTATGCACGTGGAGGCCAGAAGTGAATGTTGGATGTTTCCTGAAATCTCTTTCTACAGGACAGAGTCCCTCACTGAACCTGGAGCTCACTGCTAAACAGACTTTGTGGTGGGCTCCAGGATCTGTCTGTCAGCCCCGCTACTGAAACTCGGCTCAGCCCTGCTACTGAAACTCGGCCTTTACATCAGTGCAGGCATCCCACCTCAGGCCCACCTGTTTATGTGTCAGGCATATTGTTGACGTATCCATCTCCTTGAACCGACTTTTATTAATTTTTCAAAATCAAGCACTGGGCCAGTGAGAAGTCTCAGTGGCTAAAGGTGCTTGCCTCCAAGTCTAACAGACTGGGTTTGATTCCTGGGAGCTACATGATGGAAGGAGAGAACAGACTTCTGTATGTTTTCCTCTGAGCTCCACACCTGCTCCAGGGCATGAATGTGTGCAAACACACACACACACACACACACACACACACAAAGAGAGAGAAAGAGAGAGAGAGATAATAGATCAATAGATCTATCGAGATAGGTAGGTAGATAGATAGATAGACAGACAGACAGACAGACAGACAGATAGATAGATAGATAGGTGGGTGGATAATAAAAATTAATAAAAAGGGGGAAGGGGGACTGGAAGTACATCTCAGTGCTTAAGACCACTTGTTGCTCTTGCTATAGACTCATGTTCTATTCCCAGCACCCACGTGGTGGCTCACAGCCATCCATATCTCCAGGTCCAGGGGACCTGAGACCATCTTTCACTTCTGACTTCCACATAGCCATTAGGTATGACCTTGGTAAATATACATGCAGGCAAAACACTCAAACGCATGAAATAGATTAATTAAAATTAACAACAACAAGTCTTCTAAAATAGTTTTTGGGGTTTTTAGTTTAGTTACACCATAAAATGCATATTTATGTTTTCTAAATAAAAATATTTTCTAGGAAGCCATATTCTGATTTACAGAGGAAAAAGTAAAGTGATTTAGAAATACTGTATTAGACAGACATGGGTTAAAATCTCAGATCTCCTTAGCTCTTTTATCGTAGCTAAGTGAGCAAACCTCCCCATTCTAGACAGTGTCAAGTGAAAAGCTGGTGCTAACATCATAGGGCCATAGTGAGTGAGAATAAAGGAACTGTTAATTTTATTGTTTGTACACACAAACACAGTTACCCATGGAAGCCAGAGGAGGGCACTAGATTCCTGTGAGCTGGAGTTACAGGCATTTGAGAACTGCCTGATACAGGTGCTGGGGTCTAATCAGATCCTCAAGACAGCAGCAAGTGCCCTTTAGTTGCTGGGCTATCTGCACAGCTTGCTCCCAGAGTCTGGAATCCCTGGAAAGTCCAAAGGAACTAAGAAGGACTCAAAAGCATGACCTGTGTTGTGACAACTTCTTTGACTACTACCAATCACTTTTGAAACTAAATTTTAATCACTGGCATGACCATCTTCCATTCTGTAGTTACAAAAAGTTGCAAGTTCTTAACAATGATAAATATATCTTAGTTTAAAAGGCAGCTAAGAAAGCATTATTTTCATTTATCCTTTAATTACAATACAAATGTTTATCAGTATACAAAATGAGCAAAACAACTCTTTTTGTTCTGGTTTGCTCAGTGATTTGTTTATTTCCAGGCATGGTTTCACTTTGTACCCAGGCTGGTCTTAAAATCTTGGCAATTTTCCTGCCTCTGCCTCATGAGTGCTAGGATTGCAGGCATGACTTATCACACATTTGGCTGAACATAATTTGTTTTTAGGTATAAAATGCCCCCCCCCACTTGTCTCCATTAATACACAGACAGCTACTTAAATGTACAAAGCTGCTCTGCCTTTTTGGAATTAGGGGTTCAGCTGTATCCTGTCCTCAACACTTTGCAAATCCTCAGTCTCAGGAAGCACTCTGTAACCAGTGCATGAACCACTAGGTGATGCTTGCCATGTAAACACTGCAGCTGAAGAACTCCTAGCTTTCTTGGCTAATGTGGCCAGATATGGTGCAGGGGGGAAGAGTTTCTATTGGTATTTACAAACTATCCACTAAATACCAGCGTAATTAATACACAGTGAACATCTGCATCTTTGGGTGGTGCCTCTGTGAATTTAAACAACCTTAAATTGGACCAGGCGTGATGGTGCACAACTTTAGTCTCATCCCTTGGGAGGCAGAAGCAGTCGGATCTCTGTGAGTTTGAGTTCAAAGCCACTCTGGTCTACATGGTGAATTCCAGGACAGCCAGGACTACATAGAGGAAACCTATCATAAATAAATACCCTAGGTCAAAATTATTGTGCCTACACTGAAGATGTATACTTTTCCTTACCTTTATCCCCTAAATGATTCATACTAATAACTATTCACATAACATTTTCATTGCAGTAGATATTACGATTAGCCTACCTACTACTCACAATATAGAGGAAGTTATATGTCAATAGTGTCCCATTTTATATAAGCTATTTGGACCATAGCTTCTCTATTTAAGACACCTTGGAACTAATATCCACAGAAACGAGAGAACAACTGACCACATAGTCAATGTCTTTCTGTCAATCTTTCTAACCTGTAAGTTGAACTTGAGTCATTGAATGGAAATGACTTTTGTACCTGACGCCCTTCGGGTCTCACACAAGAATAAGAACAACTAAGGAAAAAGAGATTTTTTTTTCAAATATATTAAAATAAGCCTTGAAAAAGAACATCATTTCTCTCTGCGTAATGTACTTCCTCCAAGGAATTCAAGACAATAAGATTTGATCATAGTTCTGGAGCCAACTCGAAATAACAGAAGTAAATATTTATCTCCTAATATACATGTTTATCGGCATTCCTTTAATGTTCAACTAAGAAGATAAGAAAAACTTTCAGGTAACATTCCTACCCACCCACATATAAACATAACAAACAAAACCAATAAAACAAAAACAAACAAACATACTTCAACTCATAAACTTTAAATAACACCCCTCCTACTCCTAACCCTCCCAGCCAGTGTCCTTGGTAAGGAAAGCTGAACAGCCTCAGACTCCTAGCCCTCTGTGCCCCTCATGAAGCTAACAGAAGAGCAAGCTGTGTTTTCTAAGAAAATGCCTTCCTGAAAACCGTTGATGTTCCTGTCAGAGACTAAACAGTACATATGTGATAGAAGAGACCCTTCATCAAACTGATTCAAGAAGCTGATTAAATAATAGAGTGCCTAGTAACTATCTCTCTCAGTGTCAGTGGACACTACTTCTGATGACAAAGGGTATTAGTAAACCATACAAGTTTTAAGGCTACAATAAATATAAGCAGCTGCTGACAACCAAACAATTTGGCAAGGTCAGATTGTCACACAATCCAGAAATCCAGCTACCCCTGAAGCTGAAGATAAGATAAAATATTTATATTCTGGGGGAATAATCTACTATTGAAGTCTAAATTCTTTCTGGACAATCCCAAATAATTCTTAAACTTTCACATGTAGAAAACACAAGATGAATTTTTTTAAAAAAATTGTACTTTTTCTCTGCAAAGATTTCAGTTGGAACCTAAAATATTTTAATATGAATCATACAAAGCAGAACTGACGACTCACCTACAAATAATCTCTCAGTTCATAAATTTTAATGTGTCAAAAAGACCCACTAATCGAAAGCATTTTCTATTTTTTAAAGATAAATTATGCCAACATTGAAAAGGTCTAAGGTCTATTATCTTTCCAACAGGTCAAACAACAGGTGCTCCACTCCCAGTGTCTCCCCAATGCTACTCACAGTCACCAGGTGGTAACCTGGTCACCCTGATGTAGTTGTGAAAGCAAAAAATGTCTCCTGGGGGCATGAGAACAGGGACACCAACACAAGTCCTTTGCTCACTTCCAAGTTCAGCCATTTGAAACCATCTCTAGAACTCTCTCACTGATTGTGTATTTAAAGCCATTTTCATCTATGACACAAACCCAATACAAATTAAGCCTTAAAGTCACAAGAGCCTTACTTAGTAAGAAAATAAGAGACATTATACAATTAAAATAATTAGCCCAGGATTTCCAAGCCAGAAAAAGAAATTATGAAAGAAACAATGTTCTTTTTTGACAATGAAGGCAAAAACACAGAAATAATCCCTTCAAAAGGAGCATGTAAGCCTGCCTTGAGCTTTCTACAAGAGGATTTATATATACATTTCTATTTAAGAGCTGCTTGGGAGATGACTTGGTGGATAAGAGTGCTTGCCCTGAAAGCAAAAGTCCCTAAGTTCAAATCCCCAGCATCCATGTGCAAGCTTGGCATGGCAGCTGTGTATACCTGCAACCCCAGCACTAGGAGACAGAGATAGCAAGATCCAAGGAGCTCACTTGCTAGTCAACCTGACAGAGACAGTGAGCTTTGGTCTGGTGAGAGATCCCATCTTAATATAACAAGGTGAAGAGAGGCAAGCAAAAAAAAGACACTACATGCATGTCCGTGATTAGACGTACCTCGTACACGTGTAAACATGAGCACATACACACACTCACACATGTTCGATCACATCAAAGACAATGCCTCAACAAGGGACATTAGCAGAAGGCAAGGTCCTTAACAAGAAACAAAGCAGAAGCTTTCATCAGTGGTTATTCGCCTATCAACTCAGCTCAGAGCTGTATTCTCTCTTTTTCCCATAACTCACACTACAATGAACTCTACTGACACAAAATGAAATGTGCTTTGGTTTGGTTTGGTTTGCTTTTTGAGTGTCATTGGGAAACGTCATTTGGACCAGGTCAGCCTCCTCCTGTTTCTGCCTCCTCTGCAGGGATGCAGGTGAACATCATACCCTTTGCTTTGTTCATAATTGCAGATACTGTCAGTCTTAGCTCTTATGCAGCTTTCCCAAAAAGGCACATAACTGCCATTGCCAGTGGAGCCGCAACTAAAACTTGGGAGTCCTGGAGACAAGCAATGACTGAGCCTGCAGAGAGACACACAGGCACTCTGGGTTCCTTTTAGGGAGAAAAGAGACAACTTTATCTTACAGTTTGGTGTATTTGGTCACTGAGAATGCCAGACCTTATCCAAAGCTTTCGAGATCATAAGAACTGAGCTATCTCCCAAACACTCTTCCTCTAAGAGAAGCACCTGAGGCATTTTCCTTCTGGCTATCAGATAGGCCTGCAGCATTCAGAAGAGATACCTGAATGCCAAGGGGAGAGATAAACTTGAGGCAGAGATCGCCCTGCCCATTCTGTTTGTCCCTAATGGATACATTAAAAGGCTTTCACCCAGTCCTGTATAGTAACATGCTACATGATTGACAGCTTTGTAGATTATTTGGAAATAAGGCCCTTGCATTCTGCTGCACCTCACATGATGCGCTCTTCAGAACACACATTAGAGACTCCACAGGAAGTCTTAATCCCACTTTCTTTATGCAGTATTATTAATATAATAACAGAAGTGGGATATTTAACACCAAAATAGGCTTGCTGGCCTCCCCAAATGCACATTTCCTTTGTTTTATGTTACAAATAGCATTTGCAATAGTGTTGGGGAGTCCTTAGCACAGAAAATCCTGGACCCTTTGTACAAATGAACCACATTCCACCCCATGAACGGCTTTAACAAAAACAGTCAGGATTCCCATAGAATGACTAAGAGATAGCAGGAAGTTAGAAAGATGGAGGAGAGGGAAAGGCAGAGGGAAGTGGAGTCGGGATATTTCACATAACATGTCCACTCCATCTAAGGCAACCTGCGGATCCCAGGCTCTGTACGTACATGGCCATGTTGATCCAGTTCGTTGTTGGTGAGCTTCACCTTTTCAAAAGACACCATCTGTTTGAGAAGCTGTTCTCCAGTAAAGGGGGAGTCTGGATGCACGTAGAGCCTGCGGAGTGTTGGAGAGCTTTATTGGGGCATGCTTTAAACAAATCTGTCTTGAACTAAGAGTATTGGCGCACACATCCATCTTGTCAGCACTCAGAAGGCTGAGGCAGAAGGATTGAGAGTTTGAGACCAGCTTTGGGCTACAAAGTGGGAACCTGGATCAAAACACAAACAAAAATCAGTGTTTATCCTAAATGTTTTGATTTTAAAGGAACACATAAACATCATATAAGGGGGACATTTATTCGTCCCGTGTACCTTGAATTTATTAAAATAGCAATCCTGAGGTAACTGGAAAGTACTTCTTTATGTCCCTGAAATCTTAGGCGTAATGAATAAAATTTCTATTATCTGCTGAGCAAGCCATTTTGCAAAGATGAGTTGTTTCTTTTATATTTTCCCCCTTCTGGTCTACTGGTCTACATTTATCAAATGTGTTATCTTATTGGTAGAGGTACTTTAAAAAAAACTGCCACAGTAATGTCTAAGTTTCCAATATAGGCATCATTGTAAAGCAATGAAAACAAACAATTTAAGTGAGAAAATAGTTTTAGAAAATCAACTTATTTAAACTAAAAAGTGACTCAATTTAATTTACAAATACAAAGGCAGGCTAATTTTCGGTACAGGGCACAGCAAATATTTACTAGTTCATAGGTCAGAGCTGAGAGCCCACCATCCTGCCTACTTTAAACACCAGCATACAGCTCTGTTGCCATCTCTATACGTACCTGCTAAAGGAGTGTTTTAACAAGCTAAGTGAACCTCTGGTTATTAAATTGATTTATTTATAGATAGCTTAAACAAGAAAGCTTTGATAAGAAAAATCTATTGTTTATCGATCAGTTGCTGTGTGGGAGGAACAGCCCCCCACACAGTGAAGGTCATGCACTCCTTCACCCCAGCTCTTGCCCTAAGTACAGCCCTTTGCAAATCCTAACCCGTGTCTTCCCCACCAAATCTTTCAAAACCAGAGTGAGGTGACAGATGCATGAGAAGGAGAAAAAAAAAGTCCGTTTTTCTTTCGCAAGACAAATTACATTTTCCCTTTCTTTTTCTTTTTTGTTTTCTTTTTCCTTTTGTTTTTGTTTGTGTGCTAGGAAGTGACCTCTGGAACTGAGACGTGCTAAGCTCATGTCGTATCACGACGCTACATGACCAGCCCTGACAAATTCCTTTACCCGTATACAGGGATATTTATGAATCAGTTTTACACAGGACCCTTATAGCTGGAATTTATAAATAGTTTGGTTGGAAAAAGGCAGGGGAAAGTCATAAAATGAACATCACATGGCAATATTTGGGTAAAGAATGAGACGTCTGAGCCACAGTCTATCAGACAAAAAGACTGAGAATCTGTACCCATGCCGAAATGTGTGAAATAGGCCAGGCGTACAGTCCAGAGGGGCTGGCAGGGCCAGAGAGTCCAGCCCCACTCACAGGGCAACCTTACATGCCTCCTCGGTGCTTGTTATATTGTTTCAGGAGGGTGTTCATAACTGTCTTTTAAATAAAAGCATCCTTTGATAGTTCGAATACAATAGCACCTCAAGTTTAATCTCTCCGATGCAACAATTTTATAAATACAATCATTTTATTGATCAGTATCACATTGTCCTGCTGTCCTAAAACCCCAATTTACTAAAAGATCTAGAAATTGATGGCATGTTCATTATCAGATTCGCCATCCATAATCACATTAGGCAGAGCTATTAACTTGTTTAAAATAAAGATTACAGTAGTTGTATAGAAATGTATGTTACTTTTGGTCATGAATAATACTGTGCCTATTAAAACTACCAAATAATATTATCAAGTATTGTGCCTCCTGATTAGAAATCATTGACTTCAGTCTGAGAAAAAAAAAAAGTCTTCTCAGCTTTAGAAGTTTCATAGAAACTCACTAAGTATCAGCAGCCTAAACACTCTAACCTCACAAGTCCCACTTCTGTGCAGGTAGAAATGTAACAAACTCTTTTCTGTAATAATAATCACAACGAGGAATGTCCATGAATTATCTGAAAATGTTTCCATTTTGTGGTTTTTATCTACTATTAATATAAATAAATATAATATAAATAAGCTGAACCAGGATACAAGAAACAACATACAGGAAACCCTTCCTCCCCTCTCCCCCTCCTCCTGACCTAAAATTCCAGCAATTGCTTAAACATGCTTCAGTTAAGATAGCACGTGGTAGGCACTTTTCTTTCTCTAACCAGAACAGATTAGAAACATAAACAAGCATGTCATATTTCCGAAGCCCTGCTGGCCTGCAGCATTTGTCCATACCTTCAGAGAGGAAGAAAAATGAAGACTAAATAAGAAGGAAAGACTAGAGAAAAGGAAAGGCCAGAGAAAGCAAAAACAAATGTGTGCATAGAAACGTGGTTAGGAATCCAATCAAATCATACCCGACCCCTTGAAATCAGTGTTAAGGAGAAACTGAAACCTGAGCATTTGTAAACCATTGAAATTGAAGCAGTCTGGATACTCAAGCAGGAGAAGTAGGAGTTTGAGTACAGCCTGACCTATGTAATAGGGCTGTTGCATAAGAAATATTAAACTGAATTGGCCTTTCAGAAGTCAATAATAAAAATCACCAAATGCTACCAATTTTAATATCTAGTATGAAGTATTGCTTTTTTGCTTAGAAGAACAAATTGCCATCTACAAGTATTTCTTAGTCCTAATTGTTTAATATGCTGGCTTGGAAGGTGGCTGTCCCAGTAAGGTCTCCTTTAGGAAGAGAAAGCCATAGACGCTGTTATCTGTTTCTGGTGTCTTTTCGGGCTGGAAGGCCAATGATGTGATCTCTGCTTGTGATGCTGACGTTCTTTCAAAACCGCGTGTACCACATTCCACTGTGTCTGTGGTGTCAATGGCCACAGACAAGATGTTACAAAGAAGTGTAACATCTTCTCTGAAACACCTCCACCGACCTTAAATCTGTACATTGAAATAAATGCTTGGGTGTGGTCTAACTTTCAATCAATTGTCGAAAATTAGTGATGAAAGGTGCATTTTCTTATTCAAAACAGTGGAGTCCAGCACATGCTACTTGCTCCACACGGACATCTGTAAACAGAACCCTGTAACCTCAGCTTGCTCCTACTCCCACTGAATGCTTCTTTGAATAAAATGCTTCAACGAGAAGTTTAGAGACTTTTTAGGACAGGGTACACCCAGAAAAAAAAGATTATTAGCAAAAGTAATCCAAAAACCAAGTTGAATTGTCTCCGATGTGTTAGTTATGTTTAAAGTACAGGGAGATTAACTTATTGAATTATGTTTATCCATCAAAATTGTAGAGGGGGGAAGAAATGCTTAAAACCTGTGAATCTTCTGTGGGTCGAAACCAATCAATTTTACTGAAATGATGCTTATTCTATACAGATATAATCACACTGTTAACAATTTACTAAAATGTATTATTGCATAAAGATTTTAGGGCAACTATCAGCACATTTATTTAATCTGACTCTAAGTAGCCTATTAGAAATATTACACATAAACGTGTATCTTACAAAGGTCACACTTCTAACACATTTTTAAACTAAAATTTCACGAATGTCTGAGTTTAAAGACAAAAGATAAAATGAAAGGTAACCCTTTCTTCATGCATAAACTTCACCTTTCTTGAAGATTGACCTACATGTTTTGTCGTGAGGTGTCCTTGCTTAAAAATCTCTTTTCTGCCCAGAGTCCGGTGCTTAAAAACAACTCGCTTAAAATTCCCAACAATCAGAAAGATTAATACCACTCTACTCTGCAAGAAAGTCGAGTCCACAAACCTGGCAGGCAGGGGAGGATCAGCCTTGCCAGCCACCAGCCAGGACGACCGGTGGTAGGCATAGCGATATCTCTTGTTGTCCACCGGGACGATGTCCATCAAGACTATGTACTTGGCCTCAGGATCCACTCCAGAAAATGACACGCGGATGGTGGGGAACATTCTCCTGACAAAGAGAGAGAGGCCAGATTCACTTTTTGTAAATAGCCAGCTCGAAATGGGAAGAAAGGATAAAGGTTAAAACCACCGGCTTTGCAGTTCCCAATTTCACTCTTGGTCTTTATTGTTTGCTTGCTTGGTTGGTTTGTTTTGTTTATGAACCCTCAGAGATGTGCCCACAGAGACAGGTCTTTCCCCACAAAATGATTTTATGCCACTTCTACAAGAACCTTTACTGGTAGGGAAAAAAAATATGCACTTGTTTTGTTTTCTCCCAACCAGAGATGACTCAGTTGCTCAACCCACCAAAAATCCCGGGCATTCCTTAGGGAGGGGATTTGTAGAATCAGATTCTGAGAGCCTGTAGGAATTGCTCAGGGCTTAGAACGACCTGCTGGTGGACTCAGCCTCTCCCGCCTTTCTACGAAGTAGCCCCGCTCCCTCTTCCAAGGCCACCGCCCTAGCCTCCGTCCAACTCCGAGTTCCATCGTTCACGTTGTTCCATCCGGGTTTTCAGCTTAGTTTTCATTGGAAGCGGGAGGATTCCCGCTGATTACCGGGAGTTTCTCCCTCCTTCTCCTCCTCCTCCTCCTCCTCCTCCTCCTCCTCCTCCTCCTCCTCCTCCTCCTCCTCCTCCTCCTCCCTTCTTCTGTAGCTTTTAGCCAAATGCCCGCCACACGTGCCTTGCTCAGAACCCAAAATGCCAGAGTGGGAGCAAAGACCGAGCTGCCGAGCTTCCGGCAAGGTCCCCATCTCCGTGTGTGGAGTCGTGCAGCCAGACCCTGTTTCATTTCCAGTCTTACGGACCTTTCTAAGAGAACTAACTGGTAAGAAGCGGAGACCCCTGAGCTCAGCCACCTCTCTGTGCTCGGCCGGGCAGCTCCCAACCGTGGCTTCCAAGAGCGCAGGTGTACCCTTTGCTCAGTGTCCGCCCACCCACGCCAACTACCTGCCAGACTTGGTGATAATCATCTCCGTGCCCAGTTCGTGGAATTTGTCCCAGAGCTCCTTCGTTTCCAGGCTGCAGGCGATTTTAGCCATCTCTTCGCTGGGGATGATGGGGGTGGTGGGTATCAGTGGCTCAGTGCACAGAGAGGATGAGGAAGGGCTACTGCCCCCGCCGCCAAACTCCGCGTGAGCGTCCAGGCTCGTCAGCTCACCCAGTGGCTGGGCACAGGATGATTTCTCCACAAATTGTTCTGGAGAAAAGGAGAAAGAAGACTGACTGCTATCACTAGCTAAGAAGAAAGACCGTAGAAAAGAGCTGGGGAGAGTACCCAAAACTTGATTTTGACGCTATTAAACTCTGAAACTCCGGCAGAAACGGATGACTGTGCAAAATGAACCTGGGACATGTCTGGGACTGAGCGCTAACTAAATCAAATGAGCAGGGTCTATCCAGAATAAGAGCCTATCTATTACTTACCTATCTATTACTTACGTGGCTGAAGCACTCTTAAGAATAAAATATGAGGAATGAAGGAAAGGGAAGGCTGTATTCTTGAAGGATAAAATGTAACTATTACGACAATCACCTCAAATTCTAGACTTTCTAGCTGCAGAGGGTGACACTAGAAAAATACCAGCACCCAGCTTGCTAAATCACAGGGGTTGGCTCGAATAGATTTTTTTTTTCTTTTTTAAAGAGAGGGGACAGATTTGTGGAGCAATTATGTATGCAACTGTTTTTCCTCCAAATAGCTCTAGAAAGTGAGGGAAACAAGTTCAACTCCAGAGTAGCAGGAAATGGAGAAAAGAAAAATATTTTGACACGAACCAGTAGATTGAAATATCGCTGCCTATGAACCAAACATTCCCCGACCCAGCTGATAAGAGACGGGACCTTCACACTAACTTTGGGGCAATACAGGGTGGGTATTTGTTTGTATGATTGATTTTGTTTTCCCCTGACAATTATCTTTCATCTCTTAAGAAACTACTTCAATACCCCCAATCAAACCAGAATGTTCTAACTGCTCTCTAGAAAGCCAACCAGTTCCAGCTGTGTGTATGCACACACACTAGTGTGTGCTATGTGCTTGAGTTTATGCTATAAAATGGTTTGTTTCTCATGTTTCTTAATGTGAAGATAACAGAAAATAGACATTTGTCCTTCTCCTGAGGTGGTAATTAAGTATTATCAAATGAATTGCTGGGCAGATTGTTTCAAAATCACAGGAACCCAGACAGTACCAGCATCCTGAAACACTATAGGAAGCATATACACACACCACATCTTTATAGGGAATTGGGACACAATCTAGTCTCTTATTTTCCAAGGACTGACAGGCAAGCCTTGTAAGTGCCACCTGGCCAGAACACCACAGAAATGGAAGAGTGACAACAAAACAGAGCTGCCCACAAGGTTATTTAGAGAATAATTAATTAATTAATAAAGTGACAGCGTCATGAGGCACACTGGAAACTCACATTTGCAGTTTTTTTTTTTTCAATAAAAACAATCTACTATCTCTTAACAGAACCTTTGGGTGTTTCTGTTTCGGAGTCTTGATTGAGACATACCTTAAGTGACTGTGCTCTGTTGGGTTAGTGAAAGGGTAGTAAAATGAAGGAGCTGTTTTGAAAACAGGTGAACAGGCTCCTTTCAGAGATTGGAGGGAGTAGCTGGGGCTATTGAGAGCTAGGATTGGCTCAACATTTAGAATTTGTAGTTTTGATTTTAAAAAGTTGTTTTGTTTTGTTTAGAAAATCAGAGAAAGAACTGATGCAGAAATGATAGTAAGTGGAGCTGGCAACCTTCCAGACCTCTGCTCACATGTCTGTCAAGAATTTCGGCCTGAGATCTTCTTTTCCTCCTGGGTACCAAAATGAGATGGAGGTATTAAATTCCCTATGTAAAAAGGATAAAGATAGGAAGCCCCAGGAGGTCCAACTTCCGACTGTAATAGCCAAGGCTGTCTCTAAGCAGCGGGGATGTGTTGGCTAGCTCACATTGCTTTGGCCGATCTTGACTTAAATGGAAGTTAGGTCTTACTCTCCTTGGTGTCATTGTTGTTTTGGACTTTAGTAATCTCCTGCCCCTGTGTAAGCTCCTTAGTTCCCACGCCCCTTAATGTTTCCACTCTGCTGTTATCTTGGATGTGATTGTGTATTAAAGGTGGGAAAGGATGGAGAAGGTGATTTTTTTCAATTGCCTTAACTTAGTTATTTTTTACTTCTGATTTTAAGAATAGTCGGTGATTGGGGTGCGCGATAATTATTTCCGAGGCCTCTAGAGAGAAAGGCAACTCTTTTTCCCTGGGTTGTAAGGTTTTTCAGAACCCCTGTCTTGAGCAGTTGCTTTTATACAAATCTCATGTACTCAAGAGACCCTCACCGCTCATCTCTTTAATCTGTGCCTAGTGTTCTCTGTAAAAAAAAAAAAGAAAAACAGTTTTTACAAAGGCCATGTAGCTAAACGGCAACGAATTTGGGGGCGCTTTGCCAGTCTCGATTGGAAATGGTAAGTATAAAATGGGGGTTCCTGACAAGCCTGGAGCTTTCTTGAAAAAAACGGCTTCTTCGTGGAAAACCGACTTATCTTATAGTCCTTTATAGACATATTACGATTG